>NC_057809.1:621905779-622205779 GCF_018294505.1 Triticum aestivum
TCAGCAGTCAGTCTAGAGGGCATTATAAATTCAAAAAAATTCAAAAAAAACAAAAACTTGGAAACCTAGTTTTGTTTGTGGAAGAGATCATCTGTGCCAAAATTGAGGTGATTTGGAGGTGGTCAAAAAAATGCCCGCATTCCGGAGGGACCATTTGGTCTTAACTTAAGCCAGTTTTTGAAAAAAGGTGAATTTTTCCACCACCTCCAAATCACCCAAATTTTCTTGTACATGGTGACCCACATGTGCTAAACATGTCTGTGAAAGAAAATTTTGAAAAAAATTAATTTTACAATGCCCCCTTGAGGCATAGACCGATGTTTTCAGCAGTCAGTCTAGAGGGCATTATAAATTCAAAAAAATTCAAAAAAATACAAAAACTTGGAAAATCCAACATTAAATCAGGGTGTGTACAACTCTAGCTTGTTCTTGCCAACACTACTAGGAAAAGGCATGCTAGTGGCGCACCGATTTTGCCTTCTAATGGCGCACTACTGGTGCGCCACTGGATGTTGTTTTGGCTAATGTTGTTTTGGTGCCATTTTGGATGGCTGCAGTGACCGTTTTGGTGCCATTTTTGATCTCCTAATATGGTTGCAGTGATCATTAATTTTAGAGTAAAATATGGCTGTTATTTTTTTGTTTTGTTTCAGAAACAGGAGAAACCAAAGGGCCCACATCTCCCCTCCAGAGTTTTCGAGGGCCAAAGGGCAGGACGTTTGAGTTTTGGAGGCAACTCCACTGGCAACTCCCCACGTCTCCCCTCCACTGGCAACTCCCCACGACCACGACACAGGTAACTCCCCTCCTATTCCATTGCCGCTCCATCTTCCTCCCTCTGCCTCCCTCTGCCTCCACCATCAAGCAACTCCCTTCTGCCTCCACCATCGCTGGCCAGGAGGGCAATGGCGGAGGAATCGTGGAGCAAATCCCCTCCGTCTGCCAAGAGAATGGCGGAGGCATCGTGGAGCAACTCCCCTCCGTCTGCCAAGCATCACGGTGGTGAGGCGTCTGGCAAGGAGCCGCTGGTGGTCGACGACGATGTTCCGGTCCCCGGGCAGAAGCAGGACTACACCGTGCCGCTCATGGTTGATATCCACCTGAAGGAGAAGCTGGATGTCGTATGCACCAGCAATCCAGACGAAGCCGACAAGAGGATCCGCGACATGAGGAGGAGGCTCGGCGGCATGGTTTCTCGGTCGATTGGCGGTGATGTAGAGTATACCAGGGAAGACGAACCTCCGCAAATGGCTGCAATTATGCAGTTATGCGTGGAGGATCTCGTCCTGATATACCACATCACCGCGGCAACCAAATGGTAAGAACATCCAGTTCTGAAGTTTCTGTCTAATTAGTAGTTTCTGAAGTTTCTGAAGTAGATGCAATAGTTCTAAAGTTCTGAAGTAGATGCAATACTAGTTCTGAAGTTCTGAAGTTTCTGTCTAATTAGTAGTTTCTGAAGTTTCTGAAGTAGATGCAATAGTTCTGAAGTTCTGAAGTAGATGCAATACTAGTTCTGAAGTTTTGAAGTTTCTGTCTAATTAGTAGTTTCTGAAGTTTCTGAAGTAGCTGCAATAGTTCTGAAGTTCTGAAGTAGATGCAATACTAGTTCTGAAGTTCTGAAGTTTCCGTCTAATTAGTAGTTTCTGAAGTTTCTGAAGTAGATGCAATAGTTCTGAAGTAGATGCAATACTAGTTCTGAAGTTCTGAAGTTTCTGTCTAATTAGTAGTTTCTGAAGTTTCTGAAGTAGATGAAATAGTTCTGAAATTCTGAAGTAGACGCAATACTAGTTCTGAAATAGATGCAATACTAGTTCTGAAGTTTCTGTCTAATTAGTAGTTTCCGAAGTTTTTGAAGTAGATGAATTTGATGCACCGGATTAATTTGATGCAGGCCCAAGGAACTCCGCTCGGTCCTACAGGAGAAGAAGCTGTACACCTTTGTTGGCTTCTCCATTGGAGGTGACAAGGAGAAGCTGAAGTTGTCTGGTTTGGAGATCAACCCCGACAAGTACGTTGACATGTAGCGTAAATGGAGAGTTCCAAACAATGGAAAGAAGTGGCAGTCTTTGGCTGAGTTTGCAGCCAGCCTCATCCACCCATCCTACAAGGAAATGAAGGGGAAGATCAACAAGAAATTGGACCACAAATGATGGGGGGACAGCCCACTGCCAAACAACCTCATCGAGTACGCAGCGAAAGATGCGTACGTCACCTACGAGGCATGGAAGAAAATCAAAACCGTCAAAGAAGGTTTGGAGCAATGGAAAGAGGCAGAGGATCATTGGGATGACCCCTACTACTGGGGATATTGAGTTGTTTGTTGTATTATGTGTCTCAGTTTGTAGTTATGTGGTTGAACAAGTTTGCTTTTGTTAAGTCCAACAAGTTTGCTTTTGTAATGATGAACAAGTTTGCTTTTGTTATGTAGTTATGTGATTGTTATGATGCTGGTGCAGAACACTTATGGTCATGATGTGATGCTACTGCTATATAGTAGTGGCGCACCACATGACAGGTGCGCCATTAGTGTCCATTCCATCTATAGCCTTTTTCCTAGTAGTGCAAAATGCAGCATGATGGACTGGCTGCAATGGAAATAATGGTGACAAATGCAAAAAATGAAATATGACAAAAAAGCACGCCTACTTTCCGCTTAAAGTTCACAATTCAACGGCCTGCATATGACTAGTAACCCAATCATTTATTGGGCCAGGATGCAGAGGCCCGTCAGATTGTGATAACAGGTAGCAAGTAGGCCCACAGGACAGGGACAAAGACGGTTAGGCAATGTGCTGCCCGCTTTAGAAAGGAACTTGAGAGGGAAAGCTCAGCCCGCTATATAAATCGGTGCTAGCTCCGCTCGCTCGGCGAGGTGGGACTAAACTCCCTGCACCCCTGGGATGTGCCCGGCGCGACGCTCGCTTGGGCCTAATTCGGATGGGCCGTCCCACGCCAGCCTCACCCGCTGGGTCGCTGGATGGACCGTTGGGCCATCCCGTTGTCTGCGCCTGAGGCATGCATGCATGGGAATGGTGGCGAGGTGGGTTTGCATGCGCGGGTGGCAGACGTGAACTTTATCTATCCGAACTATGTTATGATTTCTACCCGAAAACAAGCTCGCGTGCGATGCACGCCTCTCGCGTGATACGCGATTCCGATGCGACTACGTGCCAAGTTTTATAGATGGAAACTTCTTTAGATGCAATGCCATCTCAAAAACAACTCAGAAACAACTGTATGATTGATCATAAAACACATGCATTGTTGTTCAAAGAACTGTCTCATGAATAAATTGTACCATAATTGCGAACATAGTGTGAAACAGAAAAAAAATGTTTGTTTGCAACAAAATAATCCTGGTTTGAAGCTTAAACTGGTTGAAAAACAATTGAGCCTACTCCATATTGTCTTCTGCACTGCCAAAATCCAGTGACCTCTTGCGTTGCGTCGTTGGAGATTGCGTCGGGCTTGGCGACGACCCATGTGCTTCAATCTTTTTCTCTTTAACATCAATGTAACCATACAACTTAAGTTGTTCTTGGTCTTTCTCTGCCAACTCTCTAGCAAGACCCTCCATTTCTTGCATTCTCACTTCCTGTAGAAAACCATAGGAATTGTATTAGGAAGAACTCAAAAAAGACGTAGCCATAAACTAGATGCATGTAACATGTAAAATTTGAACCTATGAATCAATGTCATCCCCGGGAAAACAACCCGTAGTTCTATTGTACACAATGTACATGTGACATGTCTTGCTGCCATTCAGATTAGAAAGCATTTTTTGTACATCATCTGGTCCTGCAATCAAGAACATTCCTTCTGGCAGCTTCCACGCAGACCCGGGTAAGAAGTAGTACAACTCTGCTCCCAGTTTGCAACCAAAAGTATCTCTCATTTCACTCATAATGAGATCGTAGGTCACTTTGGCGGGTTCAAAAATTCTGACTTCTGCCGGGTGTTCATCAAAGTATGCTCTCGGGACATGTGACATCTCATCATCCCTACTAACAAAAAATTCCATGACCAGCACCTAGTATCTCACATCAGAGTTAATACATTCAATGAGTAAAGGGGCAAACATAATTTTTTATGTGCATAGCAACATTGCGGCGTTGTTACCTGCTTCTGTGGAATGTATCCTTCATGTGGAGTGACTGGGGATTGTGCCATCTCAAACCTTCTCACCTTGTTATGTGGAATGTATCCTTCATGTGGTGTGACTGGGGACTCTGCCATCACATGTTTCTTATCCTGCGTATGAAACGTCGACAGTGGGTTTACACACAAGTTTTGAAAGGTCATACCATATCTTGGGTATGCATCGTTGCGAGGTACTTACAAGGGGAGAATTGACGATATGTTGTTGGGGTGGACTGATGTGGCATTGAACGGGTGACTCTATCGCAATGTCTCGAGTGAATGGCGACTGTGCCGTCTCATGATGCTTAGCCTACATACAATCGCCGACATAAGGTTGCCACAAATTGAAGATGTTTGTATCATAGAATATGTAGGTCTTTAATATATAGAATCGGTGCGAGATATTTACAGGGGGAGAATAATTGAAGACATGTTGTCGGGGTGGCCGTGAGATCACACGGTCTTCTAACATATGTCCTTCCAAGCGGACCTTCTCTAGCATGGCCTTACAATCCATGTCCGACCGCTCCTGTAGCAGCTTACTGTCCATATCCGCATGTGCCTGCAACACATACGCATCCATCCTGACTCGCTCTGTCTGTATAATACTGTCCACAAGCTTCCGGTCCTTCTGCAATGTTTGATGCATTTCCTTGTAGCCAAGGACAAACTTTTTTTCCATGTACTCATAGTCCCGCGTATACTTTTCTTCAATCTCAAGACGCATCTTTGCCATCTTACGGGAAAACTCCTCACGCTCCTCCTTTATCATCCTGTCCACGTATGAACGTTCTTTTTCAGTTTCTTATCTACCTCATCGCGATCCTTTTGCACCTTCAAGTCGATCTCCCTGTCACATCCCTAGCTTCTGGTGCTGCCTAGTGTTTGCATCATGTTTAAATTTTGAAACTTGAACTGAGGAAATTTGGAAGCCTCAAAAACTTGAATAAAAGAAGGGCAAAACCCCTAAAATCTCATTCATTGTTCCAAAATGCTCTTCTTAAATGTTTGATAATTTTTGGCAACGGTTCTGGTCCCAACCAAAATATTGAACATTTTTAAGGACTTAATCTTGGGACTTTGAAATTAAATCATTAGCTATTTGAATTTGAATTATATTCATATAATTAGAATATAATTTCAAATACCCCTAAAATATTTTATGAGCTTTTGGAAAAGTCCATCTAGCAAAATAAAAATATTCAGAGGAGCTTTTGGCATTGTTTGGATTATTTTAAATTCAAAACAGTGGCAAAAGATTAAATAAAAGAAAACAGAACAGAAATAAAAAAAAAGAGAGAGAAGGCCACCAGGCCACCTACCTAACCTACCTGGCGGCCCAGCTGCGACCCAGCACTGTTGGCCCAGCCCAGCAGTCGCCCCCACCGTCTTCAACCTCCTGCCAGTAGGCAGGAGGGCGTGTGGTCGCCGCGCGTGGGCACGCGCGCGCCACCTCCTGCTTCCCCGGCCCTCCTAGCGACGCCACGACGACGCCACGTGTCCCCTCGCCCCTCTCCCTCACTCGCTGCACCCTCTCTCCCTCCCCTGACTCTCTTCCCCGAGCTCACCCGAGAGTCGCCGTCGCCGCCGCTCGCCATAGCCATGGCCACCGGCCACCCCTCGCCCTGTCGATAAGCCCAGAAGAACCGCCATCGTCTCCTGCATCGTCTACGCCAGCCCGTTCGACTGCGGGAGCCCTGCATCGCCGGCCACGCCGTCTTCCCCATCTCCGGCCGCCCGAGATCGCCGGCGCCCGCTCGCCACCTCTGATGTCTCCCCCGAGCCGCTGGGCCTCCAATCGACCCCCTGTAAGCCCCGCCATCGTTCACCCCTACCCCCGTTCTCTTTTGCTCGCTCTGGCCGCCGATTCCATCAAGGCCGAAACCCACCGCCGCACGAGCTCGACTCCGGCGTCACTCCGGTGACCATTTGGTCGCGCACCAGCGTCCAACGAACTCGAGGCTGCACACAGAGCATGGCTAGCGCGTTAGCTGGTTCGTTTGCATGCTGTATCACCAAACCCGCAACTCACCCGAGCGCCGGCCGCCGCCCAAACGCTCGCCGGCATCGATCCCGGTCACCGCACGCTCAACCACCCGCACCGCTGGACGCGGAGCACTCCAAGCTCTCCGTAGAGCCTAGTCGCGCACCAAACCGTCGCCGAACAGCGATTTCCGAAGCTCGCCGCCGTGTACTGTGGTCACCGGCGACTCATCGCCGGCGTATCTGACGTGGCGTCGTCATTAGCGGTAATGACCCCACTAACCAACCCACCTAGCTCACTGACACCTGGGCCCCATGCTCTAAATAATCTATGTTTTATTTCTGTTTAGATTAGTTAATAAACACACGGGACCCACCAGTCAGAGTTGACTGTGCTGACGTGGCCTTTGACCGGCCCCACACGTCAGTGACTCATGCCAGCGATGAGTCACTGACCAGTGGACCCCCCTTGTCAGGTTTGACCCGAGGCTGCCCTGTTGACTCTGCTGAGGTCAGCATGACGCCATGCTGACGCAATATTCCTTTTCTGGAATTTAGTTTATTTTATAAATAATCAGGAATTCCAGAAAATAGCTAAAACTTCAATAAATCATAGAAATTCAACCGTAACTCAGAATGAAATAATTTATATATGAAAAATGATCAGAAAAATCTAATCTATCCATCTGTACCATTTCCATGCATGTTAGAACAACTTATCACTACTGTTTAGGACAAATGTAGTGAATGGCATTTAAATAATCACATATGGAGTTTGAATTTGAATCTTGTATTCAAACCAACTCCATTTAACTTGTTGTTAGTTGCATTAGCTCAATCAACAGCATGTTGCCATGTCATGATCATGCATCATACTGTGCATTGCATTGATCGTGTTCCTTCTGTGTTTGCCGGTGTTGTTCCCCCTCGGTAGACGCTGCACCGATGATGTGATCGTTGACACTGATGAAGACTGAATGTTATCTTTAGAAGTGCCAGGCAAGCAAAACCCCCTTGTTCATTCCGATACAATCCCACCCTCTCGCTCCTGCTCTATTTTACTGCATTAGGACAACAACGACACAACTGTTATTTGCTGCGGTAGTTGAACCCCTTTATCCCCTGCATGACCTGTCATTGCCACAGTAAATTGATGAAACCCACTAGCATGAGTAGGAGTTGTTTGAGCTCTATTGTGCCTACTCATTCATGCTTGTTTGTCATGCCTGCTACTGCTTAGAGTTGAGTCAGGTCTGATTCATCGGGAATGAATCAGAGGTGTATGAACATGTCCTACTGTGTGTGAGCTAAGTGTGTGAACACGATTTGGTAAAGGTAGCGGTGAGAGGCCATGTAGGAATACATGGTGGGTTGTCTCATTGCAGCCATCCTCAGGAACTGAGTTCTGTGTTTGTGATCCATGATTCAGCTACTGCCACGCATTGGGCCCGAAACCAATGGACCCTCTCGACTTCTTGATCACCCTTGTCCTCTGTCCAGGAGTTGCAAGTAGTTTCTGGTGTTTGTAGTATGCTGGAGGCCGTGGGCAGCGCTGACCGGAGGGGTGGGCTGTGATGCGGTAGGCACGTGGCCGGGTATACCGGGCGCCCGTTTGGTGTCACGGAACCCTGTTCACATCGTTTGGGGCTGTGAGCGAAACTCCGGCCGGATCTCCTCATGGATGGAACCCAAATAGGCGATAAACCTGGACTAGAGACTTAGGTGTTTAGGTAGGCCGTGGCCGACACCCACGTTGGGCTTCCGCTTGAAGGTTGCCGAGTACATGTCGTGTAAACGGCGGTAAGTGGTGAGAGCGTGTGTGAAGAAGTACACCCCTGCAGGGTTAACATCATCTATTCGAATAGCCGTGTCACCGGAAAAGGACTTCTGGGTTGCTTATATCAGTTCATAGACAAGTGAAAGTGGATATTCTAAAATACGCAAGATAAGCGTGAGTGCTATGGATGGCGTTCTCGTAGGGAGACGGAAGCGGATCCATAGTGGTGTATTGCTATGGTGAATATGTGGACTCGTGTGCGCCACCTCAAAGAGTTACTTGCAGTCGTAGTTCAGGATAGCCACCGAGTCAAAGCTGGCTTGCTGCAGTTAAACCCCACCATCCCCTTGTTGAAAATGATGCATATGTAGTTAGTTCTAATGTAAGTCTTGCTGGGTACATTTGTACTCACGTTTGCCTATTTTATGTTTTTGCAGAGAGACCTCAGTCTCGCTAGTAGTTCCGCGTGGTCTTCGACGTTTAGCTTGTTACCTCAGCTACGATCTTGTGCCCTCGGCAGGATCTGGTAGATAGTCAGGCTTCTCAGCCTTTTTCATTTGTAGATGTCTGTACTCAGACATGTTGAGCTTCCGCTTGTGCTTTGATTTGTATGCTCTGAATGTTGGGTCATGCGACTCATGTTTGTAATATCTCGCTCCTCGGAGCCTATTGAATAAATACTTGAGTTGTAGAGTCATTTTGTGATGCCATGTTGTATTTGCACATATCGAGCATATTGTGTGTATGTTATTGAAATGCTTGGTATGTGTGGGATCTGGCTATCTAGTTGTTTATCTTTAGTAGCCTCTCTTACCGGGAAATGTCTCCTAGTGTTTCCATCGAGCCATGGTAGCTTGCTACTGCTCCGGAACACTTAGGCTGGCCGGCATGTGTCCTTCTTCGTTCCTGTGTCTGTCCCTTCGGGGAAATGTCACGCGATGGATACCGGAGTCCTGTTAGCCCGCTACAGCCCGGTTCACCGGAGTCCTGCTAGCCCAGTGCTACAGCCTGGATTCACTCGCTGATGACCGACACGTTCGATGCTGGGTCATGGATGCCTGTCCCTGTAAGTTAGTGCCACTTTGGGTTTACGACTAGCCATGTCAGCCCGGGCTCCTTATCATATGGATGCTAGCGACACTATCATATACGTGTGCCAAAAGGCGCAAACGGTCCCGGGCAAAGGTAAGGCGACACCCGTGGGAATACCGTGCGTGAGGCCGCAAAGTGATATGAGGTGTTACATGCTAGATCGATGTGGCATTGAGTCGGGGTCCTGACAGCGTTGGTATCAGAGCTTGACTGCCTGTAGGATTACCAAGCCAAACTGGTCGAAGTTGAGTCTAGAAATTCTTTAGTTATATAAGGGAATTGATTGTGGGATGGAACGTAAGGCTCTTTTTACTCCTTATACCTTATGCCCTTCTGATCTGAGTCATCTTATCTTTCCTACGGGGATTAAGAACTAGGCTATCTCTTCTTTCTATCAGGATCACGTGTTACTAATTCGTAGACTTATAGAATTGTTGGACTTAAGCCTCTGTTCAGTTTCTACTACTTCTGTATGTTAATTGTTGATCTCGAGACCTTGATATTGTGCTTCTGAGTGGCTATGCCACCATTTCTATAGTATGTCTCCAAACCTTTTGAGCATTTACAGCCGTTATGCTGTCCAAGTCATCCCAGGTTTCTAAATAGTCTGAAGCATTTGCAAAATCCCTTCCTCCCGTTCCGATGTTCCTTTGGGCCAGATTAACCACACTAATCGGTGAGTTGAGGTAATCTGTTGCCTCGACATATATGTTGGAGTTAATAATTATGACCCTAAGTGCTTAGGGGATCATCTAGTGGTCTAGCCATGATCTGTGTTTCCAGTGTGATGATTCTGGCCATCATTCTCGAGAGCATCCCGTGATGCCACTTAGTAGTAGGTATTCTATTCCTAGGTTTTCGAACCAAGATTCACCCTACTTACTTCGTGTTGATTGTGTTGCTAGTTCCGTAGGTTATTAGTAACCTTTGCATTAGTCCTCGAGGTCCGTGGTATATCCTTCTTCCAAATACCATGAACCACTTACGGCAGAAGTTTGTTGGATCAAAAGATCACAACAGGAGTGCTCTCGATGGGTTCTCCATTCTATATTGTGACTCTGCCAGTTCAACCTTTCTGCATAGGTTATCCGGAAGAAACATGTTGAGCTTTGCTTGACATACTAATCTATGCATCCACAACTCAGAAAGATATATGTTCCTTTGAGTTGTCCCTCTCTGTAGTTGTATTTCGATCCTTGTCTGTCAGTTGATAGTCAAGTTTATGTCGTGCATTCGTGTTCATCGATGCCCGTTATTCTTGTGGTCCGTCAAGCCATTCCATTCAGGATGACTAGGAGAAACAAACTCCAGTACCTCATCCATATTCGGGATTGGGTCAAAGCAGTTGTACTCCGCAGATCAAATACTAATCCAGTTTTTGTTCTGTTCCACCCTGGAGTGTTACCATCTTTATATTAAGGTTATCATGGGAATGGCACACCATCCTATGAATTCTTGATTTAGTGATACTCTCGCCATCATTATTCATTCCTCGGTTTCGTGTTGTCGCAACCGGAATGCCGACAAGTGAACTATGATGTGTGAAGTCAATACTCCTAGCAACCGTGTTGCTTGGTAGTTAAAGGACAATAATTTCATTCTTAGTGTGTTGGTTCTTGAATCATCATTCTAAGATAGATTGTGCTACCTAGTCCTCATTGTTGGTGCACTTTTCGATCGGTGAGTTAGGATTTCGTCAATCCCTCGCTCTTTGATCATATCGTCTTGCCCTGAAAAGCAAGATTGTTCTCGAGCTTAGTAACATATCGGTGGTTTGTGATTTTCCGAATATCTTCTCGAAAGTATTACCAGGTTGTCACCTGACCGCTATGTTGAGTTCGTGATCAAGATGGTCTCCTGTAAACCACCCCTTCTCCAAGAATCTGTGTGGGATATCCCTGAGCTAGTTGGTCAAGCTAAACAACAACTTGGAGAGTTGGAAGATAAAAGCTTGTCCGACTTAGTTCATGTTAAAGGATATCTTTTTGTGTGTGTGTGTGTGTGTTAAAGAAAGATGATATCCTCATCAATTGGTCCTTGTGATCAATTGTTGGATCTATTATCTTACCCAAACCTTTGATTGAGTATGGGCTATCGTCAAATCAAATCAGAACCAACGACATTCGTAATGTTGTCTTACTCGTGGTTTTTCCTCGAGCATACACCATTATACTCTTTGGTCTGACCAATGCTATCACCGTGTTCACTTAACTATGGAATTCCTTTTAAAAGGGAACCCGGATGAATTGTTGTTGAGCCCATTGACAACATCCTTATCTCCTCCATGATGTTGTTGAACATTAAGCTAGTGTTGGAAACTTGTGTAAGCATTTTCTTCATGCCCCGTTTATGAAGTATATGTTTGGATGAAAGAAGTGACTTCCTTTGATTCACGTGCATTTGATGTAAGTTGCCGTCGTGAATTCGAGAAAGTTTGTTTTTGCTCCTCTGGAATCATCCCAGGTCAGTCATGCATGTGCGAAGTATTCTATGGTCTGATAGACTGATCATCTTCATTCCCTATGTATCCCTAGCACACCAAGCCACTGATTGATTTGTTCAAGGAAAAGGAGTTGCTGTGCAAATACTAGTTCATGCACAAGATTCCTATATTCTCAATGATGGTTCCCTACCAGAACTCGGTAGTGTTTTATTGTAAGACTACCATGTGATCATGTTTGTCTGAGGCAGCGTGTTCACACATGTGTAGCAGAACCAGCTCATGTTTTGGAGCTTGCTATCGTAGTTCATTTCCCGAGAATCTCGCAACGTCATTTCGTCGATTTGTGTTGCAAACTTTCATTTTTCTTCCTAGACTCGATGAGTCTGGAATATCCTGACACCAACCAGATCTGAATCTCAGGCAGATATGATGGTTGGAACATTTCCCAAGAACTATAATATTGGTCCCTCGATAACCGGTAAAGTGGATGTCGTGGCCAACACACCCAGCCGGAAGACCTATTATTGTAGTATCTTGTTTGAGGAAGTTGGCCACCTCCCCATAAGGATTTCGTAGGATTTACCTCCGTAACTGTTCCTTATGGATTCTATTGCTCCCGAAGTCCGACCTTTACTTGATGTTCTAGTTATCAAACCATATCTATGAATGGGATACACTAGCACGTCAAGGAGAACATTAGAAGCCGAGTGCTAAATGTCTCTCAGTCGATCATGCAGATTTTGGTTCCTTGGCCTCGCTAAGGTGAAATCTGAGAAAGTGTTATCCTCCTTTGCATCTGCATCGTCCATTGCTATTCATCATGGTAGTATGTTGTGTTGTCAGCACCCTTGACACGGATGTTGATAAAACCCTGATGATTGTGGAAATGCTCAAGTTCTTGAGAGCACGCACAAGCGCTACGTGTTATCATCGGCACTAACTGGGATTCCTCTCAGTTTCCTCGGTAATGCTATGACCTTTTCAAACAGTGAATTCACTCTCTATTGTTGGGTTCTTCCCCAGTTACCAGAATCATTCCCAGCATTTGCATTTTGTTCCCAGCTTGCACCGCCAATGTGCCATTCTACCACGGGTCTCTTCCATTTCCGGTGGTAAGCAAATTCATCCATTACGTTGTCTTCAACAAGGTAATCCACATCATCCAAGTCCGAGTATGCCATTCTACCGACCCCCTCCAAACGATCGCTCGAGAATTGCCTTAGGCTGGTTTAAAGAGTTTCAATGATCTCTGAATCAAAGGTAATTCTTTTTGCCACTTAAGGGGATATATCTACGAGTCACCATCCCTAAGGTGCCTCGTTGTGGTATCATGGCAACTCAACTCCTCGCTACATTGACAATCGTTTACCACCTTTTTAAGTGTGAAATTGTTGCCTACCTAGTAAACCTTCGTCATCCGTTTCACTCCATCCCTCTAGATGTGTGCTTCGTCTCTCAGCTCAAGAGATGCTGCTATGTCTCATTCCGTGAGTTAATCCTGAGTTGTTCGACCTTCGAGAAGATTGATCCTTCTAGAGTTCCCTTCTCCTCTCGTTGTCATGTTGGTTGGAGTTCTCGGAACAAGACATCAAGATAATGATGGTGAACGAATCAACGTTCATTTGAAGTGCACCCTGGATCGTGAAGACTATACTAGTTTGCGTTTCCCCTTCATCTTACCCTACGCTTGAATCTCGAGACGAGATTCTTGTTTAGTGGGGGTGAGTTGTCACATCCCTAGCTTATGGTGCTGCCTAGTGTTTGCATCATGTTTAAATTTTGAAACTTGAACTGAGGAAATTTGGAAGCCTCAAAAACTTGAATAAAAGAAGGGCAAAAACCCTAAAATCTCATTCATTGTTCCAAAATGCTCTTCTTAAATGTTTGATAATTTTTGGCAAGGGTTCTGGTCCCAACCAAAATATTGAACATTTTTAAGGACTTAATCTTGGGACTTTGAAATTAAATCATTAGCTATTTGAATTTGAATTATATTCATATAATTAGAATATAATTTCAAATACCCCTGAAATATTTTATGAGCTTTTGGAAAAGTCCATCTAGCAAAATAAAAATATTCAGAGGAGCTTTTGGCATTGTTTGGATTATTTTAAATTCAAAACAGTGGCAAAAGATTAAATAAAAGAAAACAGAACAGAAATAAAAAAAAAGAGAGAGAAGGCCACCAGGCCACCTACCTAACCTACCTGGCGGCCCAGCTGCGGCCCAACACTGTTGGCCCAGCCCAGCAGTCGCCCCCACCGTCTTCAACCTCCTGCCAGTAGGCAGGAGGGCGTGTGGTCGCCGCGCGTGGGCACGCGCGCGCCACCTCCTGCTTCCCCGGCCCTCCTAGCGACGCCACGACGACGCCCCGTGTCCCCTCGCCCCTCTCCCTCACTCGCTGCACCCTCTCTCCCTCCCCTGACTCTCTTCCCCGAGCTCACCCGAGAGTCGCCGTCGCCGCCGCTCGCCATAGCCATGGCCACCGGCCACCCCTCGCCCTGTCGATAAGCCCAGAAGAACCGCCATCGTCTCCTGCATCGTCTACGCCAGCCCGTTCGACTGCGGGAGCCCTGCATCGCCGGCCACGCCGTCTTCCCCATCTCCGGCCGCCCGAGATCGCCGCGCCCGCTCGCCACCTCCGATGTCTCCCCCGAGCCGCTGGGCCTCCAATCGACCCCCTGTAAGCCCCGCCATCGTTCACCCCTACCCCCGTTCTCTTTTGCTCGCTCTGGCCGCCGATTCCATCAAGGCCGAAACCCACCGCCGCACGAGCTCGACTCCGGCGTCACTCCGGTGACCATTTGGTCGCGCACCAGCGTCCAACGAACTCGAGGCTGCACACAGAGCATGGCTAGCGCTTTAGCTGGTTTGTTTGCACGCTGCATCACCAAACCCGCAACTCACCCGAGCGCCGGCCGCCGCCCAAACGCTCGCCGGCGTCGATCCCGGCCACCGCACGCTCAACCACCCGCACCGCTGGACGCGGAGCACTCCAAGCTCTCCGTAGAGCCTAGTCGCGCACCAAACCGTCACCGAACAGCGATTTCCGAAGCTCGCCGCCGTGTACTGTGGTCACCGGCGACTCATCGCCGGCGTATCTGACGTGGCGTCGTCATTAGCGGTAATGACCCCACGAACCAACCCACCTAGCTCACTGACACCTGGGCCCCACGCTCTAAATAATCCATGTTTTATTTCTGTTTAGATTAGTTAATAAACACACGGGACCCACCAGTCAGAGTTGACTGTGCTGACGTGGCCTTTGACCGGCCCCACACGTCAGTGACTCATGCCAGCGGTGAGTCACTGACCAGTGGACCCCCCTGGTCAGGTTTGACCCGAGGCTGCCCTGTTGACTCTGCTGAGGTCAGCATGACGCCATGCTGACGCAATATTCCTTTTCTAGAATTTAGTTTATTTTATAAATAATCAGGAATTCCAGAAAATAGCTAAAACTTCAATAAATCATAGAAATTCAACCGTAACTCAGAATGAAATAATTTATATATGAAAAATGATCAAAAAAATCTAATCTATCCATCTGTACCATTTCCATGCATGTTAGAACAACTTATCACTACTGTTTAGGACAAATGAAGTGAATGGCATTTAAATAATCACATATGGAGTTTGAATTTGAATCTTGTATTCAAACCAACTCCATTTAACTTGTTGTTAGTTGCATTAGCTCAATCAACAGCATGTTGCCATGTCATGATCATGCATCATACTGTGCATTGCATTGATCGTGTTCCTTCTGTGTTTGCCGGTGTTGTTCCCCCTCGGTAGACGCTGCACCGATGATGTGATCGTTGACACTGATGAAGACTGAATGTTATCTTTAGAAGTGCCAGGCAAGCAAAACCCCCTTGTTCATTCGGATACAATCCCACCCTCTCGCTCCTGCTCTATTTTACTGCATTAGGACAACAACGACACAACTATTATTTGCTGCGGTAGTTGAACCCCTTTATCCCCTGCATGACCTGTCATTGCCACAGTAAATAGATGAAACCCACTAGCATGAGTAGGAGTTGTTTGAGCTCTATTGTGCCTACTCATTCATGCTTGTTTGTCATGCCTGCTACTGCTTAGAGTTGAGTCAGGTCTGATTCATCGGGAATGAATCAGAGGTGTATGAACATGTCCTACTGTGTGTGAGCTAAGTGTGTGAACACGATTTGGTAAAGGTAGCGGTGAGAGGCCATGTAGGAGTACATGGTGGGTTGTCTCATTGCAGCCGTCCTCAGGAACTGAGTTCTGTGTTTGTGATCCATGATTCAGCTACTACCACGCATTGGGCCCGAAACCAATGGACCCTCTCGACTTCTTGATCACCCTTGTCCTCTGTCCAGGAGTTGCAAGTAGTTTCTGGTGTTTGTAGTATGCTGGAGGCCGTGGGCAGCGCTGACCGGAGGGGTGGGCTGTGATGCGGTAGGCACGTGGCCGGGTATACCGGGCGCCCGTTTGGTGTCACGGAACCCTGTTCACATCGTTTGGGGCTGTGAGCGAAACTCCGGCCGGATCTCCTCATGGATGGAACCCAAATAGGCGATAAACCTGGACTAGAGACTTAGGTGTTTAGGTAGGCCGTGGCCGACACCCACGTTGGGCTTCCGCTTGAAGGTTGCCGAGTACATGTCGTGTAAACGGCGGTAAGTGGTGAGAGCGTGTGTGAAGAAGTACACCCCTGCAGGGTTAACATCATCTATTCGAATAGCCGTGTCCGCGGAAAAGGACTTCTGGGTTGCTTATATCAGTTCATAGACAAGTGAAAGTGGATATTCTAAAATACGCAAGATAAGCGTGAGTGCTATGGATGGCGTTCTCGTAGGGAGACGGGAGCGGATCCATAGTGGTGTATTGCTATGGTGAATATGTGGACTCGTGTGCGCCACCTCAAAGAGTTACTTGCAGTCGTAGTTCAGGATAGCCACCGAGTCAAAGCTGGCTTGCTGCAGTTAAACCCCACCATCCCCTTGTTGAAAATGATGCATATGTAGTTAGTTCTAATGTAAGTCTTGCTGGGTACATTTGTACTCACGTTTGCCTATTTTATGTTTTTGCAGAGAGACCTCAGTCTCGCTAGTAGTTCCGCGTGGTCTTCGACGTTTAGCTTGTTACCTCAGCTACGATCTTGTGCCCTCGGCAGGATCTGGTAGATAGTCAGGCTTCTTAGCCTTTTTCATTTGTAGATGTCTGTACTCAGACATGTTGAGCTTCCGCTTGTGCTTTGATTTGTATGCTCTGAATGTTGGGTCATGCGACTCATGTTTGTAATATCTCGCTCCTCGGAGCCTATTGAATAAATACTTGAGTTGTAGAGTCATTTTGTGATGCCATGTTGTATTTGCACATATCGAGCATATTGTGTGTATGTTATTGAAATGCTTGGTATGTGTGGGATCTGGCTATCTAGTTGTTTATCTTTAGTAGCCTCTCTTACCGGGAAATGTCTCCGAGTGTTTCCATCGAGCCATGGTAGCTTGCTACTGCTCCGGAACACTTAGGCTGGCCGGCATGTGTCCTTCTTCGTTCCTGTGTCTGTCCCTTCGGGGAAATGTCACGCGATGGATACCGGAGTCCTGTTAGCCCGCTACAGCCCGGTTCACCGGAGTCCTGCTAGCCCAGTGCTACAGCCTGGATTCACTCGTTGATGACCCACACGTTCGATGCTGGGTCATGGATGCCTGTCCCTGTAAGTTAGTGCCACTTTGGGTTTACGACTAGCCATGTCAGCCCGGGCTCCTTATCATATGGATGCTAGCGACACTATCATATACGTGTGCCAAAAGGCGCAAACGGTCCCGGGCAAAGGTAAGGCGACACCCGTGGGAATACCGTGCGTGAGGCCGCAAAGTGATATGAGGTGTTACATGCTAGATCGATGTGGCATTGAGTCGGGGTCCTGACACTCCCGGCACGCTTCATGCAAAGACTTGTCGTACTCCGCACGGTTGTTATGCGCCTCTGAGACCATGGTCCCTAGAGCAACACATATACCCATAGTATGAAAACTGTATCCACAACCTCATCCAACTAATTCGAAACAATACGACCGTGAAAAAATATTCAGAACCAGTTCGTACGATGAACTACTACAAACTATCAATCAAAAAGCTCTTGCATGACATCCTGTACTCGAATTACGCCAGAACTACTCAACTATGGCAAAACCTGGATTTTCTAATCTCTTCGGAAATGACTTCTTGGTCGAATCAATGGAAAAAATAATCAGCACTGCAATCAAAGATGGGAGGAGCCGTGGAGGAGACCTTTTTAATCCGGCGTCGGCGTGGTCGCTTGAGAAGCGATGGCACGATCCCGGCGATGGCTATGTGAGGAGAAACATGGTAGATGGGGGTGGTTAGGATAGGGTAGATATGTGGTATAATGGGAAGGTATATATCCGTGATTGTAGGGTTAATTAGTTATTTTGAAGTAATGCGCTTCGATGCAAGTTTTTTTTAACGAGCGTGATCTTTTCGGGGCTTCCAAAACATGTGCACTGACCGCGGGTCCAACCACATATCATAGAAGCCCGAGCCATCGCCGTGCCCGTGCCAAGCCACCGCCCACCATTGCCTCCCTTTCCCTTGCCCCACCAAATTGTTATTCTTCTCCGGCGACGAAGCCTGCCATCGCCGGTGGACGGTGAGAGACGAGAGATGTCCATGTCCAGTTCGGCCCTCCGTCATCATGGCCGCGGTATGGTTCACTGCCGATGACCAGATGCCCCGACTGCCCACGCATCGCACCACTGAAGCGTTTGACAACCATATCGGAGAAGAATGGAAACCATGGGCGGGAATTTGTGAAATGCGAGAGCAAACCAGAAGCGGGGAAGGTTAAATCTATGTTCTGTTGTGTCTTTTTGCTATGAATTCTAACCCCAGATTTATATTTATTTCCTCGGAATTGGGATTTAGGGTTTCCCTTCCCTATTTTAGAAGCTGAAAACATGCAAGCATTTTGAGTGGCTGGATGAATACGTTGAGAGGCTTAAAACGGATGGCTTAATTGATTTTCCCATTGATTTGAGGCACGGGGCAACCCTAGAGGCAGATCTGCCATCGACGGTGTATAATAAGGGCTATGCCAATGTTCCTCTGATGGTGGCGGATGCGGAACTCAAGGTGGAATTGAAGAAGATGAACAATAACTTAAGGCAGTTGATCGATCTGAATAAGCACGCAAATCTGATGGCCGCGGGATTTTATTTTTCAATAATTGTTGTGGGATTTGTTTACTTGTTGATCATCACTCATTAGAAGTTGTTAACAAATTATTTCAGTCAGCTTCTGTATAAGCAATGTCATTTGTGCTTAATGCCTTGTATGACCAGACCAAGGAAAAGCTCATTTGTAATCTATTGGAAAGGACAAATAAAATTGAAAATTGATTTCTTGTTTCCAAAAATAAAATTTAGCAAAGAGGAAATAGCTCGAACATAACATAGTAGCCCGAACATAACATAGTACCACGAACATCAATATAGTTGATCTAACACAAATAGTACGATAATGATGATTTGTAAAGTAGCACATTACATCAAGGATTTATAAAGAACGCAAATTATTTTACTACGTTGTGATGTAACAACTCCAGAGGCACATGTGGAACATGGGAAACAAACAGATAAATCCCTTGATTTCCCAGGTACATCAACATCATCAAAAGTTAGGATGAAAAACAATGGTTATGGCACCATATTCTGCCATGTCTTGGGGCACAACACGATGAGGCAGTTTCTGTTTGAACAACAAATTTGTTATGTTAGCAAATTTGCAACTTATTCTTCTCTAAAAAAGGAAGAGCAATAAATTCATTCCAAGAATTTGCAGAAATAATTGTCAACCCATTTTCGTTGGTAATTACGAGATATGTTTGGCGCAATTAGTGGCTAACTGGTTTTTTTTTGAGGAATAGTGGCTACTTGGTTTGATACATGCCAAACGTTACGTTCAGATTAGTTGCATTATTTCGTTCATTCTTTACCCAAAAAATCTATACAAAGTGTTAATTGGACACTGTGAACAATGTGGCACGAAGGTTGTCGGATGGTACCGGATGGAATCCATTGTAAACCAACTCTAAACCCTAAACCCAAAAAACCAAAAAACCCTGAACCCTAAACCCTGATAACCCTAACCCCCCCCCCCCACACACACGAAACCGTAAAAACATTCAAAATTTTGCCCCACGTGGAAACCATTATGCATGAATTCTCTATGGGGTCATGGGATGCCATGAAGAAAGTTAGGGATCATTAGTACATGTACACGCAAGTATGATCTCTGACATGCGCATTTCCGGTCCCTGTACATGTACATGTAAACCAACCCAACATCGATCTGGTTCAGTGGATGGATGCATGCTCTATGTGGCATGAAGTATGTCGGCCGAGCCAGTCGATGGACCAGATCGATGCTACCGGAGGTTTCCATTGTAGACCAACGCTCGACCTATGTCCGGTGTGTGTGATAGGTACACTGTAAGACAAACATAGTTCCGTCAACCCTAAAACCCTAAACAGTGATAACCCTAAACCCCCCACTAAACCGTAAAAACATTCAAAATTTTGCCCCACATGGAAACCATTATGCATGCATTCTCTGTGGGGTCATGGGATGCCATGAAGAAAGTTTGGGATTATACACGCAAGTACGATCTCTGACACGCGCATTTCCGGCCTAGCATGTCAACACCCCGAAAGCACTAGCTGGGTTCCTCACCTGTATGAAACCAACCCAACATCGATCCGGTCCAGTGGATGGATGCATGCTCTATGTGGCACGAAGTTTGTCGGCCGAGCCAATCAACGGACCGGATCGATGCTACCGGAGGGAATCCATTGTAGACCAACGCTCCATCAATGTCCGGTGTGTGTGCTACGTCCACCGTAAGACAAACATAGCTCCGTCAACCCTAAAACCCTTAAACCCTAAACCCTGATAACCCTAAACCCCCCCCACTAAACCGTAAAAACATTCAAATTTTGCCCCACATGGAAACCATTATGCATGCATTCTCTATGGGGTCATGGGATGCCATGAAAAAAGTTTGGGATTATACACGCAAGTACGATCTTTGACACGCGCATTTCCGGCCTAGCATGTCAACACCCCGAAAGCACTAGCTGGTTTCCTCACCTGTATGAAACCAACCCAACATTGATCCGGTCCAGTGGATGGATGCATGCTCTATGTGGCACGAAGTTTGTCGGCCGAGCCATTCAACGGACCGGATCGATGCTACCGGAGGGAATCCATTGTAGACCAACGCTCCACCAATGTCTGGTGTGTGTGCTACGTCCACCGTAAGACAAACATAGTTCCGTCAACCCTAAAACCCTTAAACCCTAAACCCTGATAACCCTAACCCCCCCACTAAATCGTAAAAACATTCAAAATTTTGCCCCACATGGAAACCATTATGCATGCATTCTCTGTGGGGTCATGGGATGCCATGAAGAAAGTTTGGGATTATACACGCAAGTACGATCTCTGACACGCGCATTTCCGGCCTAGCATGTCAACACCCCGAAAGCACTAGCTGGGTTCCTCACCTGTATGAAACCAACCCAACATCGATCCGGTCCAGTGGATGGATGCATGCTCTATGTGGCACGAAGTTTGTCGGCCGAGCCAGTCAACGGACCGGATCGATGCTACCGGAGGGAATCCATTGTAGACCAACGCTCCATCAATGTCCGGTGTGTGTGCTACGTCCACCGTAAGACAAACATAGCTCCGTCAACCCTAAAACCCTTAAACCCTAAACCCTGATAACCCTAAACCCCCCCACTAAACCGTAAAAACATTCAAAATTTTGCCCCACATGGAAACCATTATGCATGCATTCTCTATGGGGTCATGGGATGCCATGAAAAAAGTTTGGGATTATACATGCAAGTACGATCTCTGACACGCGCATTTCCGGCCTAGCATGTCAACACCCCGAAAGCACTAGCTGGGTTCCTCACCTGTATGAAACCAACCCAACATTGATCCGGTCCAGTGGATGGATGCATGCTCTATGTGGCACGAAGTTTGTCGGCCGAGCCATTCAACGGACCGGATCGATGCTACCGGAGGGAATCCATTGTAGACCAACGCTCCACCAATGTCTGGTGTGTGTGCTACGTCCACCGTAAGACAAACATAGTTCCGTCAACCCTAAAACCCTTAAACCCTAAACCCTGATAACCCTAACCCCCCCCCACTAAATCGTAAAAACATTCAAAAATTTGCCCCACATGGAAACCATTATGCATGCATTCTCTATGTGGTCATGGGATGCCATTAAGAAAGTTTCAGATCATTAGTACATATACATGCAAGTACGATCTCTGACACGCGCATTTCCGGGCTTGCATGTCAACACTCAATCCTAAACCCTGATAACCCTAACCCACCCCCCACTAAACCCTAAACCCCGAACCCTGATAACCCTAACCACCCCACTAAACCCTAAACACGGAACCCCTAAACCCCTAAACCCTAATAACCCTAAACCCCTAAACCCTAATAACCCTAAACCCCTAAACCCTAAACCCCTAAACCCCTAAATGAGTTGACAAGATTTTCTTATTTCTTTATATCATTTATCCAAATCTCACATAACTCACACGGCCCACCCCTCCCTAAATCCCGCGATTACAGCTCCGCATTCTAACCACCCGGGCCGTCCGCACCTCCCACGACCGCAGCAAGATCAGATCGGAGACGCCGGTCGCCCATGGAATACAGGAGTTGGCGGCCACCACTCGCCGCCCACCGCCAACGCGGTCTGAGGGCTCGGACGTCAGTGTTCTTCTCGCTGCCTCCTCCTCGTGTGAACGCGCCGTTTTCCTTTGCGCCATCGACCGCGCTATACCGGCACTTATAGTTTCCCACGCACTAACCGTCGCCATCTAATCGGTGGCACCATCTTCGAGATAAGATATTACCTGATCGTAACTCTTTATAATCATTGTCCGCCGCTCCTTTTGTAGTTGAACCCTCATAGGTTTTGCACCCAAATAGGTTATGTGCTTAAACCCATAAGTGGATCATATGTTAAATGACCTAGTTAATTTTGTGAAAATTAATTCTCTGCTAATTTTGTTATACATTTTCCAATTTTGTTCAGATTAATTGAGCCGGATTTTATCATTGCATATGAGCCAGCAATGTCAGTTTCAGATACGAACCTTCATAATGGAGAAAAGCCCATCTCCGAAATTACCGATGCGGTAAGTAATTGACTGTTTGTGTACAATCGTTTCGTACACATAATTCATGTGTACTCAGTATAATTTAATGGCATGTAACAGGAACTCGCCGAAAAGCATGGTCATATGAAGTTAGTATGCTCACAGACAAGGTTTGGAAAAACCATGAAACTATTGTCACAAGACCACAAAAAGTACATCATATCAGAAACCAGTCTTGGCGGTCTAACCCAGATGCATGAAGTGACTCTACGGCGCATAATGTTGGTTAGACTAGCCAAGAGCATAGATATGGACACGCAATCCATTACCATCGGTAAAACGCCAATTCCTATAACAAAAGAGGACGTGCAAGGTATATTTGGCATTCCGATAGAAGGGGAGGATATAGAGCCACATCTGGAAATGCAAACCGACATAGAATTGTTTACCGCCTATGCAAACAATGGGCAAATTTTGATTTCTGACCTTGAAACGGCGATCCGAGCTTCCAAAGCCCCAGACGGCGATTTCCTGAGACGGTTCATTCTGTACGCAATTGGTACTGTTCTAGCACCAACAGCACAACATTATGTGGACTCGAAATTTCTCAACCTTGTTACAGATCTTGAAAACCTTCGGAAATTTAACTGGGGATGTTTCACACTTAATCACTTCTTCAAGTCCGTTCACAAGTTTAGAAATCGAGATCACGTAAATCTACAAGGAAATCTAATTCTGCTCCAGGTTAGTGATAGATCACTACTTAATGTCCTTTAATTATTGTTCTGTTGCATATCTGTATGGTGATGAACTAATTTATTGTGTAGTATTGGTACTGGGAGCACGTGCGTAGTGGCCGATTAATGTATGCTTCTAGACCCCCTCCATTGATCGCACGATGGGACGAAATGATGGCTACTTTAAGAAGCGATGCTTACGAGAAAGGAGGTCTTCATAACGGGCTGGTACCTATCTACAATTGAACTTTCTATATCCGATTTTTTATTTGGTACAAATGGTTCATTATATTTTATAAAAATAGGCTGTCATGGAAATTTGTGCTCCTCAACGACCGTCCGAGAATTCTAATAATTTTCCAAGAAAAAAAGATGAACATGTGCATCAACATGATTCGTATCGAGCACCATCACAAGGACAGCAATTTAGTAGCCAGCAAGTATGTACTCCAAGGACTATTTGTTTTTGCAATATCACAAATAGGTGTCATGGAACCTCATTCATTTAGCTATTGTTATCAACGGGGTTTTATTTTGTTTGCACAGATTGAAATGGTAGTTGAAGTCATGAATGCACGCATTGCTGATCATGAAAAGAAGGTAGGCAGGAAGTTAATGGAAACTGAGCACAGATTTGATGTCAAATACCAGACTCTAGGTGAAGACTTGATCGACATGAAGACTAAAACTGGCACTAATCCTAGGTTGTCGAAGGCCGAGGACGAAATTAAAGACTTAAGGAGGGAACTCCATGTATGTCATACTGTGCATTTTGTATTTTTTATGAATATGTTCCTTCATGTTCATTATTGTTTGCATTGTGACAGGAATTAAAATATGAATTTACAAGCAACCGACAATCAGTGTCACAAAAAGGAGGCGTGCAGGTGATCAATATGGCCCAACACGTCAATATCTAAAAGTAACAAACTAATGATGAACTACCTTTGTTCATTGTAGGATCAAGTCAATGTGTGCAATTCATCCCTGACAGGAACTCCTAGGGCTAGCCAATTCACGACAGGGACTTCGAGTACACCAAGTGCAAGACATGTGACAGAAAACAATGAGGAACCACAATTAACTCCGATGAAGCCTGTCTTTGGTAATGATTACAAGTTCACGGATGAGGACATAGAGACAACCGTTTACATCCGCGGAACATATGACCCTGTTGAAATAGCTAGAATCGGAGACATTTCCCTCACAGCAGAAAATCTGAAGCGAAATTTGGACGACAAATACATTTATGGTGATGTAAGCCCATTATACTCTATTCTACATCATTACTGCAACAACTGTCTTATTATTGTATGATTGAAAATTTGGCAGGTTATTATGGCATATGCTCGCATTAGCCAAATTGAGAATGATACTACCTCAATCATATCCCCTCAAGAAACCGAAAAGCTGTTACAAATGAAGGGGGTGGTTCCTGTTGGACGTGCAGCCTCATGGTTAGCTCGTGTAGCAGGAAAATTTGTAGGGCGCCGAAAGGTACACGTTTTCCACACTTTCATAGTTTACGTACACACTGTACACGACAAATTTCGGTTCTCAACCCAACCCAAATTTTACTGCAGGTGCATGTCCCACTCAATGTACACCAAAACCATTGGATGCTAATGATGTTTAATTTTGACAAAAAAGAAATTCAGACTCTGAACTCCATGAATTATCATTGCGACAAGACCAAGGAAGATTCTCTTGTAAGTGTTCTCTTGCTGCCTCTTTTGATCCGCATGGAACATGAGCTCCCAAAGTACCGTAACCCTATGTATAACTCGTCGTACCCTAGGTGGACTCGATTCAGTTCTGCATTGACGAAGCTGTCAAGAAAGGGTTGATATCACCAGCTAAGAACATCAATTTTGCCGAATGGACCAAAAAACGCTATGAGAACATACCACAACAGACCGATGGGTACGCATGGCCTCATAAATTATTATTTGCGTACACGAATAAGATTACTGATCTTTAACTAAACATCGCAGGACTTCCTGTGCGGTTTGGACACTGCAGTACATGTTGTCATGGAACGGGGATGAAATGACCGATATTTTGAACCAGGTAATTGAATGCCTAATTTAAATTTGTACTTTGTTTAGCTTGAAAGCTATGCTGACGTCAGTGTCGGTTATCCAATATAGGCAAGGATAGATATTTTCAGGTGGAAAATATGTACAGCCTTACTGCATTCAAATTGCAATGCGCTTCGTCTCGAATCATATAAGTTCCCCATAACGGTTAGCGCTACATGAAGAATATATCATTTATTTCATAAGTCTCATGATTAGAACTAACGCAGCACTCTCTCTTATACAGAAGGAGGTGTACGATGCCCAGCAAGCAGTTCTACCTGATGCTTCAGAAGAGGACGTACAATTAGTCAACAATCCTGATGGTTCCAACGAACCTGACACATCCAACTCCCAGAAGGATACCGGTGCACCCAACTCCCCCAAAAATGGTGCACCCAACTCCCCCAAAAGGAAGAGAGCACGTGGACGCCCGAGAAAGCTAGTCGATCCCGAGCAAGCAGCAAAAACAAAGAGTCTTAAAGAACTGAAACTTAAATTTGACAGCAAGACCATAGCCAACCAAGTGTCTTCGTTACCATCACGGTCACGCAGAGAGCATAAACCAGCACCAGCTTTATTGAGCCCATTCAAACACAAATAGGTAGCATCAATTGATCATCAATTGATACATGCTCATGCTCATGCTCTACTTCTAGCATCATTTGATACACGTTTTGTTCTTATCAGAAAGTGGAAATAGGTACTTTTGGCAATCATGAGCATCCTCTACTTATTGCAATATCTAATGCATTGATACATTCTCATGCTCATGCTCTACTTTTAGCATCATTTGATACACGTTTAGTTCTTATCAGAAAGTGGAAATAGGTACTTTTGGCAATCATGAGCATCCTCTACTTATTGCAATATCTAATGCATTGATACATTCTCATGCTCATGCTCTACTTTTAGCATCATTTGATACACGTTTAGTTCTTATCAGAAAGTGGAAATAGGTACTTTTGGCAATCATGAGCATCCTCTACTTATTGCAATATCTAATGCATCATCAGTACAAAGCTTGATTTGGCAATAGGTGGAATCGGCAATCATTTGCATGCTTTAATTTTGTCAAAAATTAATGCATAGTTCAGTTGTAACTGCTCATAGATATGGCAGGAACATGCTGAGTTATACACTAAACATAGTCATGCCAAGCTATAACTACCATAGTCATATTATTAGAGTTCCTAGCATGCATCACCGTACGGCAGAATAACACAGCAACCATAACATAGACCACCGTACGATACTTGAGTTGCTAAGGCCTTGTACAATGCAAGGTGCTTAGGGGAGTTGCTTATAGAAATAAACCAGGCTTTTCTTAAGCACATGTGCTTATTTGTACAGGGTAGACGCATAACTAGGCGTCTCTCCTGTAGAAATAGGCACCGGTGCTTCAGAAAAACCCTGTTTATTTTTCTAAGCACCACCCTAAGCATCTAGCATTGTACAAGGCTTAAACATGCATCACCAAAATAGTATTAACAACTAGGAACACTAAACCAGAGTAGCAGCAAACTCTTAACATAAACGGCAGATCAACCACCGCTCAGCATAGGTTCAGACACACCATAGGACATCAGTTTTAGACTCCAACAACAAACAAACATAGATAACATAACAGGACACGGCGGTCCTGGGGCAGCAGCAGCACTCTAGCAGCACATCACTTCTCTCCCTTCTTCAATGCATGTTGTAGGGCTCATTGACTTTGACAATCTCGAGGAAGCGTGCGTAGGCAGCATGTTTAGCCAGAGTACTGGCTTTATGCTTCTTACCATGTCCATTGCCAGTGCTGAAGGCATGCTGGATCATGCCATCTATGCCGCCACCGATCACCTTGCAACAGAAAGGGCACCCAATCTTGCCAAAGAAACGGTACTTGATCTTCCCAGCAATCAGATGCCTCAGGGTGTACCGGCTCTTGCTGTGCCTGCTGTCCATGCTGTAGTCCACGTCGTCGTCATCCTCCTGTGAATTAGTGAATTAGTACACATAGAAGAACTCAGCTAATCTATTATGGTACATTGACTTTAATTACAATGTTTTGAAAGTACACATGTGTAACATGGCAACTATCTATTTGCTAGAAACAAGGCGTATGTGCACATACATAATTGAGCCAAAGAAATTGACATGCATAAATATGGACGGTGGAATAGTTGCATTTATAGATTAGTGCACAAGTAGTACATAATTAACACATGAAAGACTTCATGAAGTGGCTTGGTTTAATGATATTTGATACTTGTTACAGGTGTAATTCTTATTGGAATCAGAAAAATGGCTTCATTATACTCCTCCATGTTTCACACAAGGGGGGTTTGTTCTATCTACTGGAATGAAGAAACCATTATTCTTTCTGACAGCGGCAATACTGCTTCTCCAACATTGTTAGACCCTGATAAGTTTCAGAAGGAAATTGGTAAAGGAGCTATGGGGTGTCTCACTGCTCATATTGATGAGAGATGTGGCTGTGATCATCTAGATAACATACTGTGGAAAATTGGCTAGATGAAATGTTTTGATTTTTTGGTATCCAGTGGATATGTACTGTCAGCCCATAATTATTAAGGGAGCGATCACTTCCTTTGCAAAATGGAAATCTGTATAGAATTTGCAAATGGATCATCTATGAACATGTGTGCAAACTAATCATCTATGAACATGTGTGCAAATTAATTCATCTACATAAACTAAAATGAATCAGGAACTGCAGCATTTTGTCACTGTCCTTGGGAAGCCAATGGAGAATCCTGCCATATATCCATTGTTTAACCCACTTTTTTCATTAATGTATCCCTGCCATGAACATTTTCTTGTATTTGGGTTCATTACCCCACTTCTTTCATTAATGTATCCCTTGTGAAACTTATGCTCATCTAGTTAACAAGACAAACCCCAATGCCATGAAAAAAACCCAGAGTATCTGCTGGAATCAGAATGTGAATCAGATTTAAAAATCCACATCCAACATGAAGATCTATGCTAGATCCCTACAATCCTACATACGTAGAACTAGCACGCCCAAGTGAAATTGATGCTCATCTAGTTAACAAGAAAAACCCCAATGTTATGAAAAAAAACAGAGCAAAAAATAGAGTACTGCCTTAGATAGCTCGTCAATGGCATCCTCGTCGAAGTCGCCGCCCTTCCTGCAATCTATGTCGAACTCCTTTATGGCATTCTCCTCGAAGAGCTCTTCGATTTCGTCATGCACCTTGCGCTTACGCCTTCTCATCTCCTCCTCCTCCAGATCTTCCCCGACCTTGTGCTCGCCGACGGGTGCCTCGACGGCTGCGATGGTAGTGGGAGCAGGCACAACGGTCGCTGCACCGCTAGCTTCTGCCGCTACGGCGGACTCCGCCGCTCCACCTACGGCTGCAGCCACGGCAGCAGACTGCTCTGCTCTGATGGTTGCCTCCGGCTCGTCCGCCGCATCTTCACGTCCGTGCTTCATCATCGGTCGAAGACAGGAGGAGGGAGGCGTAGGAAGGGAGGAGGGTGGTGAGGAAGGAGGAGAGGGTGTTGAGGTGGTGAGGAAGGAAGAGAGGGTGGGGAGAGGACGAGGGTTTTCTACCCGATTTGGGGAAGAAATGCACTGCTCCTGCCTCTTGGAGTTACCGAGAAGCCGTGGGTGCCGATTTGACTTGACACACCCACCCGGCCGTCCCCATTCCACGTGGGGACGTGGCGGTCGTGCACGCGGTCGTGCACCTCCTGCGGTTTGCCATCAATTGCTATCGGTCTCACAAGTGGGTCCCCTTGTCATCCACACAACCGAGCCACCACATGTACCACATTTTTCTTTCTCCCCGTCTCGACCACTCCACATCTTTCTTTCTCCCCTTCTCGACCAGCGCCGCCGCCGCCGCCATCTCCCGACGACCCCTCTCTTCGCTGCCGGTGCGCGGCCGCCGCCAACTCCGGCAAGTACGTGAGATCTCCCCTCTTCTTCCCTTCCCCAACCGCGTCTCCCTACGGAGGCGGATCTGAGCCGATTGGTTTGGACTGAAACTTAGTTTTTGGATTGGATCTTGATTTGGTTTCTATGGTTTGAGACCAAATCAATCAATTAGTTTGAGCCGCCACTACCACCTACTACTGCTTCAAATCCAAGAGCCGCTGTTGCCGGCCGGAGCTCGTCGGCTCTCTCGAGCTTTGACGCCATGTCTGATCTAGATTCATGACGTGCCCTCGCATATGGCTTTGTCCACGGTTTGAACCTTTGGATTCAATCCAAAAGTTGAAAACGGTTTGGACTGGGTTGGATGACGAGCATGTATAGTTCGGTTTGGTCTAGATTCTAAATGAAAATATCTGGATTGGTTTGGTTTTGATGTGTGCCGTGGATTGGACTGGTTTTAGTTTGGATGCCGAACTATTCCCAGGTTTAGATGAGACGGGCATTGCCATTGTCATTGGCATTGCTTTATTACGTAGATGATAGAAAATAGATTGATTGGCCATTGCCAGTATAGGTTATCACTATGATTTATTATATGTATGATCTTTGTATTGTACTATGTACAATTCAACTTAGAGTTCAACATGTTCTGTGTAGAATGGAGGAAGCACAATGTGGACGCTGCAACTCACGGTGCCGGACCAGCCTTTCTACTGCCACGCTGTTCGGCATCTACTTCCAGCCTTCTTTTGTTTTTGCAGCGGTAACAATTTATATGAACCTTCTGACAGTACATTCTTTTTGTTTTTTTGCTATTTCCACTAATGTATTGTGTCTGTTATTTGTTTTTATCTTACACAGATCGTACCATGCAATGTGAGATTGGCATTCAATGAGCTCGTCGCAGACACCGTGACCTTCGACGCTCTTGGGGGCCCATACACTATGCAGGTCGAGAAGGGGCGAAAGATAACCCAGATAGGAGGAGATGATTGGGATCGTTTCATCGCCCGCATGCGTCTTAGTGGGGGTGAATTGATCAGCTTCTCCTTCAGAAGAGATAGGCCCAGGATTTCTGTTATCTATCTAAATTTGATTCCGGATAGTGAGGATGAAGTTCATGAGGAGGAAGATGGTGCTGATTCAGATGATGACGATTCAGATGATGATGAGAACCCACTTGTTGAATACCTGTATGCCCAAGGACTCAGACTGGGCGACGAGGAAATCGGCAACCTCTGGGACATGCTTCCGCTACGTGAAGACTACCTAGGGAAGCCATTCGTGACCCGCCTCACAAGGACGAATGTTAAACGGCATATCATGGTATGTTACTTAGTGTGGTAATTACATGATATGCATGCTTAGTTAGTGTAGTAGTTCATATGATATGCATGTTGTAGTACTGTGATGAGAGGCCTAGTTTAGAATTCATTTAGTGAAGAATTTTATGACATGCATGTAGTGTAGTAATATGCGATGATATGCTTAGTGTACGCAGTAATCTAATGATATGCCTAATTACTGTAGTAATTTGATGCTTGGCGTATAGTGTAGTGATGTGATGATATATATGCTCAGTGTTGAATCCAATGATATATGTGTCTTGAAGTGTATGCTTTGTTGATAATTGCACGTGACATGATCATATATCATGTCAACTGTTTTCAGAAATTACCTAAGAGGTTACTTGATAGTTGTGGCATCGACCCGGACGAAGAAGGCATGGCTGCTGGACTACGCCTTACCAGAACGGGCTCCATCACCAGCTGTGCCTATGCAGTGGACACGGACGGTCGCACTGTCTTGAGCAGGGCAGGGTGGAAGAAGTTCCTTCGTGCCAAGAATCTTCGGGTAGGACAGGCCATCCTACTCACTGTTGCGAACACCCGTCGCCATGACTTGAGGATGATGATCACCATCCACCTCATTTAGAACTGGGGTGGGCCATGTATCAATGTGAAATGAACTTGTTATGTTAGCTCTTGTTTGCGAGTACTTGTCGTGTATTACCGTACCTATATCTACTCATATCTAGGTACTATTGCTTGTGATGGATTGCAACTATTATTAACTGGTAACTAATGCTCTACTAGCTATGATTATTCCACTGTGTGATGTTTTATAGGCTGTAGTGTGACATGGTAACTGTTATATATGGTAGAGGCTTGTCTCTAAGACCTTGTACAATGCAAGGTGCTTAGGGATGTGCTTCCACTGTGTGATGTTTTGTACGTGCCAGGTTGTAGTATGAAATGCTAACTGTTCTATATGGTAGTGGCTGGTCTCTAATTGGACCGACATGTTGAACTAGTATCAATGGTAGAGGCGTTTCGTTATGCGCCACATCCAACAGTTCACATAATTAATTATCCAAAGATTAAGGTATGAAACCCTTGGTCATACATAGCAACATTTCGTTCCTAAAAATTAAGGTACTTCCACATTCAAACTAACTAATACTACAAATTCGAAGGAACTACTTAATACATTAACAGCACATAGGGAAGTAGCCCTGGTCCAACGGCTTGAGAAATGACGAACAAAAACTGAAAGAAGAAGGATCAGCCAGTAGCAGCACCATCAGCCTCCCAGCCTCACAACTTCAGCCAGCCTGGTGAACTCCAGGTTTTTTCCTGCAAAACACACATGTGATGTTGGAGGCAAGAAAATAAATATGCCAGGGGTCTTGTCATGGCATCTAATCGCACGGAATGCTAGTACAAATGATGGAGAACAAAACATCCAACATGAGCAAATTCATAGGAGTTCTAGATCCATGGATACCATCAAGAAAAAATGCTCAGTTTTAATTCAGACACAAGACTTGGTGAAAACATGCATATTCATATCAGCAACATTGATATGGCATCTTTGCAAGCTTGGGTCAGTGACTTGTCTTGTGTTTCATGGCATGACAATAATTTTAACAATAAATAGACATGAAATTGACCCAAACTCATGTACAAAGTTAGGCCATATGATGCATGGATTAATTCACACATAAATGACAAAATGCCAACTTTGTATAGAATTTGCAGTACTGAAATATTTCAGTGTGTACCGGTGTGTACTGAAACTGCAGTAGTGAAATAATTCAGTGTGCATCGGTGTGTACTGAAATTGTAGTAACGAAATATTTCAGTGCCTACCGGTGTGTACCGAAATATTTCAGTGTCTACCACTACAACATTACAAATTTTGCCTAGGGCAGTACCGAAATATTTCAGTGCCTACCGGTGTGTACCGAAATATTTCAGTGTCCACCACTACAACATTACAAATTTTGCCTAGGGCAGTTCCGAAATATTTCAGTGCCTACCGGTGTGTACCGAAATATTTCAGTGTCTACCACTAGAACATTACTAATTTTTCCTAGGGTTCATATGATGCCTAGGGTTCACATACATCATAATCCATCCTCCAAATCCATGTACTCAAATGTTCATGCAATTCATTGAGATTAAAATGCCATCTAGCATTCCCTCTCTGAGCTATTACGATCAGTATCACCACGATGTAAGCACGAGCAGTAGGAAGATGAGGAGTGGGGAAGCTTACTCTAAACATAGCTACCGCCGCCGTTCAGACGAGGAGAGCGGCGAGGGAAGCGTGGAGAACGGCGGGGAAGCGAGGTCGCGACCACTGTCCTCCTCATCTTGCGCTTCGGAGTCTCCGGTGACTCGGTTGGAGGCTGCACAATCTGCAACGGCACCTCGTGCACGGTGGGTTCCTGATCCAGTGGATGCTCTACCCTGGATCTGAACGCCCACCACCTCCGCCTGGTCCACTCGCTGGACGAATTGTCCTACTCCATCGCCCAGAGGAGGATCTCGATCTTGTGAATCGGTTGTGCGGGCGAGGGGAAAAGCTTTGCCCTCTCCTTCTTCGTCAAATTCTTGAGAGTGGCCATTGCCGTCCAGCTCATCTGCCTTGTGTTGTCAAACCAAGAACGGATCTCCCTCAACCTGGCCAACTTGACCTGGTCGCCGCCGGCGATCTGCACGAAGTCGGTGCTCTCGCCGCCGGCCATCAGCTCGATCTGCCGTGGAAGAGGGGGTGGGGGTGGGTGGGGGGGGGGGTTTGCCTGAGTGGAGCGAAGTTGCAGCGGCAAGAAGGAGGAGATGACTGCGGTGGACTTGGAGGAGAGGGAGGAGATGGCCGCCGATGAGTAATTGTGGAATGTGTAGCACCATGGCGGCGGTTATGCATTCGACGAGAGGGGCGGCGCGTGCAAATTTTCCTAGGACTAAACTGCCCCTAGATTAAAACGCGTCCCCACCTTGTCACGAGTACCGGCCCCACTCGTTTTAGTACTTTCGCGTACTTTCATCGGAGTACTACCCAGTACTTCGTATTAGTCTGCCGTTAGATCGACATCAATGAACGGTTCTAAAAAAAGCCCAACCACTCTAAAACTTGTATTTTAATGATTAGTTCATAAATAAGCAAGCTGCATGCAGTCAGTCAAAATGATCAATCACAACTACTAGTAGACATTCCCAGAAGACAACACACTACAATGTTCAGTAATGAAAGCACCAACACACTACAATGTTCAACATTACAGAGAAGAGAATTGTTACGTTAGATGAAGCAAAGCGCGATGTCAGAAGACAAGACAAGAGAAGTAGGCCCAAAATGATAAGTCATTATATTCTCTGCTCCCAAATCACTCTACACGACCGGATTTGCTGGTTCTCTTTTGACTATAACCATGTCCCATTAACATAGCTGGTCGTGCCTGAATTGCTATTAGTTAGCAGCAAACCAAAACATTCATGTATATGCAGATGAAAGTGAAGGTCATTTTAAGGTTTAGAGCAGCACACACTTGTTCCTCTCACCAGTCAGTCGCTAAAGAAACCTTAGAAGACAACACTCTATTGGTCCGATTACGAGTAACTTAATTTGCATTTAATATCTATCAGTGTGTGCATTGCTAGCTCTTGTATAAATATTTTCCAAAAGGCATGCTCTTGTCCCGATCTCTGGTTATCCTATTATGTCTGACATAAAGGACATGGTAAAGAAAGAACTTTATCTCCTGGCGTGCCATTACTATTAGTAGGGACTATAACAGGCTCGCTCATGGCTTGCAGCACATGCCAGAACATATCGCGATCAGATCAGGTTGGGGGGCATGCCGATGACCGTGATGATCGTGTGAGCCTGGTATTGTAATGGGTGTTTTACCCCTAAAAAATATGATCTGATGACAATTTCTTATGTTATGTATACGGTATACCACATTAGATGGAAATGCACCATTCATTCACTAATGACCAAATAAGCAAGAAAGCTTTATTATTTATTTATTTTTTGCAGGAATAAAGCTTAATTTATGTTTCCCAATCCGTCAAAAAAATATGTTCCCTACTACATGGCTCTAATTTTTATCTGAAAATGTGTTTGTTATTGCAATAGCCCATTTCCAGCTGTGGGAAAACAACTGGACTGTTAATGGTTACATTGGAAGTCTGGAACAGTTATTCATTGGAACTGCAACAATCATTCATTGAAATTTCCTCCTCCTTCGCAAGAGTAAGCAGTGAAGGTGGCCTTGGGCGCCATTCGAACTGCAACAATCATTCATTGAGTCAACAAATAAATCGCAATGGCACAACAACAAGAACCAGGGATTGATGGAGGCTCTTCTACCTACCTGGGAAAATTGTTTCTTTGTCACCTTGTAAATCTGCTTGCCTGTGAAAGACCATATTTGATTGCTTTCCCTCCCATGGACAGTCAATGCAGTTGCAACATATCTGAACAAAATAGCTAGGTCCAAAGTCATTTCTGGATAGTTCCACTAAATTATTATAGATGGGAGCCAATTTAAGCCCACTTATATATAGCCAACTATTTAGATTGGGTCCAATAAGCATTGAGTGTAAGAATTCCAACATAGAGTTTGAGAACGCAAGTGTCTAGAGTTGCACCTAATGAATATATATTTCAACATTTCAGGTTTAAATAATAGCCCATATAGCTGAGACATTATGTAATACATGGCTAACAGCTGACGATTTTCTAGAACTTTCCAAAATAGGGAGGGCACAAAAAGTTATTGGTTATTAGCTCACTCACCTTCCAGTGGGATCCCTCCTGACATCAGTCACCATAGAATGCTCTTTTGTGGCCATGGTCTCAAGATCATCGAAATTGTAGAACTCCAACTGCTCTTCTATGGCCATCGTCTCAAGATCATCAACATTGTATAACTCCAACTGGCCATTGGTACCTGATGTATACTACACAACCTTCTTCTTGTAGACGTTGTTGGGCCTCCAAGTGCAAAGGTTTGTAGGACAGTAGCAAATTTCCCTCAAGTGGATGACCTAAGGTTTATCAATCCGTGGGAGGAGTAGGTTGAAGATGGTCTCTCTCAAACAACCCTGCAACCAAATAACAAAGAGTCTCTTGTGTCCCCAACACACCCAATACAATGGAAAATTGTATAGGTGCACTAGTTCGGCGAAGAGATGGTGATACAAGTGCAATATGGATGGTAGATATAGGTTTTTGTAATATGAAAATATAAAAACAGCAAGGTAACTAATGATAAAAGTGAGTAGTTGCAATGCTAGGAAACAAGGCCTAGGGTTCATACTTTCACTAGTGCAAGTTCTCTCAACAAGGATAACATAATTGGATCATATAACTATCCCTCAACATGCAACAAAGAGTCACTCCAAAGTCACTAATAGTGGAGAACAAACGAAGAGATTATGGTAGGGTAAGAAACCACCTCAAAGTTATCCTTTCTGATTGATCTATTCAAGAGTCCGTAGTAAAATAACATGAAGCTATTCTTTCCGTTTGATCTATCCTAGAGTTCGTACTAGAATAACACCTTAAGACACAAATCAACCAAAACCCTAATGTCACCTAGATACTCCAATGTCACCTCAAGTATCCGTGGGGTATGATTATACGATATGCATCACACAATCTCAGATTCATCTATTCAACCAACACAAAGAACTTCAAAGAGTGCCTCAAAGTTTCTACCGGAGAGTCAAGACGAAACGTGTGCCAATCCCTATGCATAAGTTCACAAGGTCACTGAACCCGCAAGACATACATCAAGTGTTCTCAAATCCTTAAAGACTCAATCCGATAAGATAACTTCAAAGGGAAAACTCAATCCATTACAAGAGATAGAGGGGGAGAAACATCATAATATCCAACTATAATAGCAAAGCTCGCGATACATCAAGATCGTGCCAAATCAAGAACACGAGAGAGAGAGAGAGAGAGAGAGAGAGAGAGATCAAACACATAGCTACTGGTACATACCCTCAGCCCCAAGGGTGAACTACTCCCTCCTCGTCATGGAGAGCGCCGGGATGATGAAGATGGCCACCGGTGAGGGATCCCCCCCTTCGGCAGGGTGCCGGAACAGGGTCCCGATTGGTTTTTGGTGGCTACAGAGGCTTGCGGCAGCGGAACTCCCGATCTAGGTTATGTTCTGGAAGTTTGGGGATTTATAGGAGAAGTTGGCATCGCGAACAAGTCAGGGGGGCCCACAGGGAGTCCACGAGATAGGGGGCGCGCCCCAGGAGGGTGGGTGTGCCCTCCACCCTCGTGGGGCCCATGGTACTCCCCTCCAGTAACTCCTCGTTCCATTATTTTTTATATTTTCCGGAAAAAAATCTCCGTTGATTTTCAGCGCATTCCGAGAACTTTTATTTCTGCACAAAAACAACACCACAGTAGTTCTGCTGAAAACAGCGTCAGTCCAGGTTAGTTCTAACCAAATCATACCAAAATCATGTAGAAATATTATAAACATGGCATGAATACATAAAAAATTATAGATACGTTGGAGACGTATCAGTACCCTTCAGCCCAACAAGAACAATGAAGTTTTCCGCAGGAGACCAGAACACTGCACTTGCATGCCTGTTCCTGAGTGCTGTGAGCCTCGATGCACGACTAACATTGTCGGTTGTGCACATCGAATATACGCTTATATCATGATTAGGCCCGTCACTGTGAATAACAACAAACCAGTGGCCTCTAGGCTCCCACACAAAGCTGATTATATTGTCATTCTTGGTGTGCAATTCAAAGATTGGGATGGCCCTCTACTTGATCATGAACAACTCAAAACTAGTGCAAGTTGTGTTCTCTGATTCTGCGTACCGATCTACTGCTACCTCTTGAGCACAGCGTTGGTTTTCCCTTGAAGAGGAAAGGGTGATGCAGCAAAGTAGCGTAAGTATTTCCCTCAGTTTTTTAGAACCAAGGTATCAATCCACTAGGAGGCTACGCGCGCCTCGCACCTACACAAAACAAATAAATCCTCGCAACCAACACGATAAGGGGTTGTCAATCCCTTCACGGTCACTTATGAGAGTGAGATCTGATAGATATGATAGGATAATATTTTTGGTATTTTTGTGATAAAGATGCAAAGTAAAATAAAAGCAAAGTAAAAAAGCAAAGGAAATAACTAAGTGTTGGAAGATTAATATGATGAAGATAGACCCGGGGGCCATAGGTTTCACTAGTGGCTTCTCTCAAGAGCATAAGTATTTTATGGTGGGTGAACAAATTACTGTTGAGCAATTGACAGAATTGAGCATAGTTATGAGAATATCTAGGTATGATCATGTATATAGGCATCACGTCCGAGACAAGTAGACCGACTCCTGCCTGCATCTACTACTATTACTCCACTCATCGACCGCTATCCAGCATGCATCTAGAGTATTAAGTTCATAAAAATAGAGTAATGCCTTAAGCAAGATGACATGATGTAGAGGGATAAATTCATGCAATATGATAAAAACCCATCTTGTTATCCTCGATGGCAACAATACAATACGCGCCTTGCTGCCCCTACTGTCACTGGGAAAGGACACCGCAAGATTGAACCCAAAGCTAAGCACTTCTCCCATTGCAAGAAAGATCAATCTAGTAGGCCAAACCAAACTGATAATTCGAAGAGACTTGCAAAGATAACCAATCATACATAAAAGAATTCAGAAGATTCAAATATTGTTCATAGATAAACTTGATCATAAACCCACAATTCATCGGTCTCAACAAACACACCGCAAAAGAAGATTACATCGAATAGATCTCCACGAGAGAGGGGGAGAACATTGTATTGAGATCCAAAAAGAGAGAAGAAGCCATCTAGCTAATAACTATGGACCCGAAGGTCTGAGGTAAACTACTCACACTTCATCGGAGGGGCTATGGTGTTGATGTAGAAGCCCTCCGTGATCGATGCCCCCTCCGGCGGAGCTCCGGAACAGGCCCGAAGATGGGATCTCATGGGTACAGAAGTTTGCGGCGGTGGAATTATGTTTTTGGCTCCCTATCTGATCGTTTGGGGGTACATAGGTATATATAGGAGGAAGCAGTACGTCGGTGGAGCAACAGGGGGCCCACGAGGGTGGAGGGCGCGCCCTGGGGGGGTGGGGGTAGGCGCGCCCCCTACCTCGTGGATTCCTCCTTTGTTTCTTGACATAGGGTCCAAGTCTCCTGGATCTTGTTCGTTCCAAAAATCACGTTCCTGAAGGTTTCATTCCGTTTGGACTCCGTTTGATATTCCTTTCTGCGAAACTCTAAAATAGGCAAAAACAGCAACTCTGGGCTGGGCCTCCGGTTAATAGGTTAGTCCCAAAAATAATATAAAAGTGAATAATAAAGCCCAATAATGTCCAAAATAGTAGATAATATAGCATGGAGCAATCAAAAATTATAGATACGTTGGAGACGTATCATCTACCTGGATGGCAAGATACTCTCCATTGTTTTGCCAGTACATTTTGCAATTGCTGACGCTGAAAAGGTATTTCCGCTGCAACTCGACTTTCTGGGAATTTGCACTAGACTCAACTTTCAACTGATAGCACATATTTTGCTTACACTTGTCCATCTACCAAATGAAAATCTTAAATAATGTGAACTGCAAAGATTTCTACTTACACTAGCAAGCTGGATTCTATTACCCGGATCCTCAACAAAAAGGCATAAGATGGAATCAATCAGCGACAAACTGAATTCTCCAAAATAATGATCATCTCCTCCACCGATCCACCTTCAAACACATAAAACTATATACATTAAGCATCTGACTATTTATGACAGCTTAATGAGAAGGTGGGCGCTCGTTAAAAAGCGGGTTGTCGGTGTGTGTTTCACCTAAAGATTGGCCATGAAAGATCAATTCTTTCACTAGTGATGAACTCGTTGAAACATGTTCCGTTGAATTTCCACATCACTTTACCAGTCCTCACATCAAAGACATTTGGGGCAGCCCACTTTTACACATATGAGAATGAATGATGGTCAAATGGGAAAACTTACGAACACTGGGAATAATACATCTAAGACGGCCTTAATTGTTTACATGTTCTATTTGAAGTAAAAAATACAAATCGTGCACATGTTTTTGATTTTTAATAATGAACCCAACTTGCAGGACACATTTGGCATACCATACAATTTATATGAACTTGCCTAATAATACACTAGAGAACACTATTAATTTTTTTGTCAATTATATGCTTTACAAATCTGCTCATGATATTTAATGATATTTTTTGCATGGTTGATATTTAATGATATTAATATATATGAAAACACACACATACATGCAAGTACATATTACACTATATAGTTGACAAAACATTTACAATTAATGTGAAGAGAAATTTTGTTATATCATACAGTTAAATGTAGGAGAAGCAAAATTTAAGTGATACACATTAAAACTGCTTGATAAACAAAGAAAGTTATATGTGATATATTTAGCAACATTGTTAGTTTGTTAACTATGCTAAGCAAGTAATACAATTTTCTGTTAATTAAAACTATACTATTATACAACTATTAAATAAGTACAAAAGTTTAATATAAGAGATGTGTATTTTTACATCCTGAGCCTCGGCCCTAATCAAATTATGTGGTCTTCCTGTTAGCTGTCGGCATGGTGTTCTTCTGGATAGTTGACACTCAGATCCATCAATACTTCCACTCTCGCCCTCACATCATTGAAAAGATTAATTACCACGAAGAATCACCCTATTTTAGCTCAAATAATGCAATTTTTTTGATATTAAAGACTATATGAGGGATGATATTCTTCTCATTGAGTGCCATGTGACAGTAATCAAGTTGGCAGAGGGTAAGTTGACTGTTGTGGTCCAATCGGCGCTATCAAACCTGTCGAATGAACTTGGTAAATTACTTGATCCTACAGATGGAGCTGATGTATTCTTCATGGTCCAAGGGAGGCTTTCCAAGCTCATAAAATCATCCTCGCAATTAGTTCGTCGATTTTCAAGGCGAACTTCTACGGGCCGACGAGGGACGAGTAGAAGCGCAATACAATTATTAAAGATATCCAGCATGATGTATTCAGGAGACTGCTTCACTTCATCCACATGGTTTAGTTGCCTCTAATGGATGACCTGAATGCTGATGAATACAAAGCCATGCTTAAGCATTTACTTGTTGCAGATAGGTATGCCATGGAAAGGATGAAAATATAGCAAAACATAGCTGAATTCATTGAGATATTTGCATTGCTAGCTACACTTCAATACCAAATTTCACTAATTTAAGAAAAACAATTTAGCTAGCTACAATTTAGTGCCATATTTCACTGAATTAAGATGAATAGATGCCACATTTGTAGTTCTGGTAATGCCTAGTGCTAGCATCTGGTGTTGCATCATGTTTAAATTTCAGTTAAACTTGAAATGGGGAATGTCCAAACCCTAGCACCAATGTAATTGAAATAGGTTTAACCTAAAATATTTTCAGTGAACCCAAAATGGCTTTCGAAAATGTTAATTTTTTAGAAAATGCTGTAAACAGCAACTAGAGGTGATGCACATTTTTCCTATCCATGTTAGATTTTAAATTAATCCATATTGTATCTTGAATTGGGGCAAATATATTCTATAAATATTTTTGTTGCTCCAATGACTCTGTAAGTTTGTGAGGGGCTTTGGAATAATCCCTTTAGTCCCTGCAAAAGTTATTAGAAGCAACTAAATTAGTTTGGGTCAAAACCCAAATTAAAACAAATTTCAGAAATAGAAAAATAGAAACAAAATGAAAAAAGGGGAACACTTACCTGGCGGCCCACTGGCCGGCCCAGCCCACCTGGTGACTTGCGAGTCATCTTCAACCTCTGCCAGTAGGCAGAGGGAGAGACATCGCACGCGGTCGAGCGCGCCACCTCCTGCTTCGCGCTGGCTAGCCTCCCCCAAGTCCACCTGCATGCCCAGGAGATGAGGACGACCCCCCTCTCACTTTCCCCCCCTTCCTCTGCCTCGCTCCCTTCCTCTAGCCTCTCATCCTCGCGCCGCCGAGCACACCCGAGACCACCGCTCATCGTAGCTATGGCCACCGTGCTCCCCTCGCCTCCCCATCGGGTCTGAAAGCTCCGCTGACGTCCTGTACATCGATGCGGACGAGTGCCGAGCGCTCGGACACGCTGAAGCGACCGCCACAACCTCGCCTTCCATCCTCCGCCGCCGAGATCGCCATCACCGTTTCGTCGCCGTCCCCGCCTCCCCGAGCACGCCGTCTACCTCGTCCGACTCGCTGTGAGATCCTGCGTCGAACCCCCTAACCCTGTTGCCTTTCGCTCGCCGTTGCCGCCGTCCCACTGATGACCGTAGCACGCCGCCGCTCGAGCTCACTGTCGGTGTAGCTCCGATGACCATTTGGTCATGCACTGGTGCCCAACGTACTCACCGCACCTCGTAGCGCCTCGCTAGTGCATCCATTCGTCCGCTAGCATGCTGCAACAGCAAAGCCACCGTCACCAAAACTCCGGCGCCGCCACGAGCTCGTTTCCGGTGAACTCGGTCCACCCCAGCAGCTGCTGCTAGCCTGTTGGATGCGTGCGAGTCCTAGCACCGCGTAGAGCCCCTCCATCGCTCATTTGGTCGTCGAAGGACGTTTTCTGAGCGCCTCCGCCGTCTTTGGCTTCGCCGGCGACGAGCAACGGGTCAACAACGGCGAGTTTGACCCGGGTTGACCATGTTTGACATCCCTTGGGTCGCTGACACGTGGCCCAGGCCCCTGCTAATTTTGTTTAACTATTAATTAAACTTAATTAGCCCTGCTGATACTGACATGTGGGCCCAGGGCCTTAACTAATCTAGATTAGGATTAGATTAGTGCTAATTAACTTAGGTTAGTTAGTTAGACACTGACATATGGGTCCCACTGGTTAGGTTTGACCTGGACCGACCCGTTGACTTCCTAATGTCACTCAGACGTCATGCTGACGCAGTAATGGTTTTCTGGATTTAAAATAATTCATAAAATTCCAGAAAATGCCATAAACCTAGAAAAATCATAGAAAATAATCTATAACTTCAAATGAAATAAATTATATATGAAAAATGATCAGAAAAATCCAATCTTTCCATCTATATGTTCATGCATGTTAGAACAACTTATAGTTGCTGAATTAGACAAATCAAAGAAATGCCATTTTAATTTCACATATGGAGTTTGAATTTGAACCTTGGGTTCAAACCAACTTCATTTGAATCATTGCTAGCTTCATTAGCTCAATCCACAGCATATTGCCATGTCAGGATCATGCATCATATTATTGCATTGCATTGATTGTGTTCTTCCTTGTTTGCCGGTATTTGTCCCCTCTCAGTAGACGTGGTTCCGACGATGAGATTGATGACACCGATGAAGAACTATACTATCTCCAGAAGTGCCAGGCAAGCAAAACCCCATTGTTCATTTTGATACAATCCCACTCTCTCGCTCCTGCTCTCTTTTACTGCATTAGGACAACAATGACTCAACTGTTACATGCTGCGGTAGTTGAACCCCTTTTCCTCTGCATGACCTGTCATTGCCTCAGTAAATAGATGAAACCCTCTATCGTGAGTAGGAGTTGTTTGAGCCCTGATGTGGCTACTCAGTCATGCTTGTTTGTCATGCCTGCTACTGCTTAGAGTTGAGTCAGGTCCGATTCATCGGGGATGAATTGGAATGATGATGAACATGTCCTACTGTTGAGAGCTAAGTGTGTGAAGATGATTTGGTAATGGTAGCGGTGAGAGGCCATGTAGGAGTACATGGTGGGTTGTCTCATTGAAACCGTCCTCAGGAACTGAGTTCTGTGTTTGTGATCCATGAACAGCTACTACCACACATTGGAATGCTTAAGTGTGTTGGGGAACGTAGTAATTTCAAAAAAATTCCTACGCACACGCAAGATCATGGTGATACATAGCAACAAGAGGGGAGAGTTTCGTCCACGTACCCTCGTAGACCGTAAGCGGAAGCGTTATGAGAATGCGGTTGATGTAGTCGTACGTCTTCACGATCCGACCGATCCAAGTACCAAACGCACGGCACCTCCGAGTTCAGCACACGTTCAACTCGGTGACGTCCCACGAACTCCGATCCAGCAGAGCTTCGAGGGAGAGTTCCTTCAACACGACGGCGTGATGACGGTGATGATAATGATACCGACGCAGGGCTTCACCTAAGCACCGCTACGATATGACCGAGGTGGATTATGGTGGACGGGGGCACCGCACACGGCTAAAAGATCAATGATCAATTGTTGTGTCTCCAAGGGGTGCCCCCTTCCCCGTATATAAAGGAGTGGAGGAGGGGGAGGGGGCCGACCTCCTATGGCGCGCCCCATGAGGAGTCCTACTCCCACCGGGAGTAGGACTCCCCCCTTCTAAGTAGGAGTAGGAGAGGGGAAGGAAGGGAGAGAGGGAGAGAATGAAAGGGGGCGCCGCCCCCCTCCTTGTCCAATTCGAACTAGAGGGGGAGGGGGCACGCGGCTGCCCTGGCCGCTCCTCCTCTTGTCCCACTAAGGCCCATTTGGCCCAATATACTCCCCGGGGGGTTCCGGTAACCCCCCGGTACTCCGGTACATGTCTGAAACCTCCCGAAACACATCTGGTGTCCGAACATAGTCGTCCAATATATCGATCTTTACGTCTCGACCATTTTGAGACTCGTCGTCATGTCCGTGATCATATCCGGGACTCCGAACTACCTTTGGTACAAGAAAACACAAAAAGTCATAATACCGATCGTCACTAAACGTTAAGCGTGCGGACCCTACGGGTTCGAGAACTATGTAGACATGACCGAGACATGTCTCTGGTCAATAACCAATAGCGGAATCTGGATGTTCATATTGGATCCTACATATTCTACGAAGATCTTTATCGGTTAAACCGCTTAACAACATACGTTGTTCCCTTTGTCATCGGTATGTTACTTGCCCGAGATTCGATCGTTGGTATCTCAATACCTAGTTCAATCTCGTTACCGGCAAGTCTCTTTACTCGTTCCGTAATACTTCATCCCGCAACTAACTCATTAGTTGCATTGCTTGCAAGGCTTATAGTGATGTGTATTACCGAGAGGGCCCAAAGATACCTCTCCGACAATCGGAGTGACAAATCCTAATCTCGATCTATGCCAACCCAACAAGTACCTTCGGAGACACCTGTAGAGCACCTTTATAATCACCTAGTTACGTTGTGACGTTTGGTAGCACACAAAGTGTTCCTCCGGTATTCGGGAGTTGCATAATCTCATAGTCATAGGAACATGTATAAGTCATGAAGAAAGCAATAACAATATACTAAACGATCAAATGCTAAGCTAACGGAATGGGTCAAGTCAATCACATCATTTTCTAATGATGTGATCCCGTTAATCAAATGACAACTCATGTCTATGGCTAGGAAACTTAACCATCTTTGATTCAACGAGCTAGTCAAGTAGAGGCATACTAGTGACACTTAGTTTGTCTATATATTCACACATGTACTAAGTTTCCGGTTAATATAATTCTAGCATGAATAATAAACATTTATCATGATATAAGGAAACATAAATAACAACTTTATTATTGCCTCTAGGGCATATTTCCTTCAAAGTGCCCCTCTCAACTTATTAATCGCCTTGATCTCTGTCCAGGAGTTGCAACTAGTTTCCGGTGTTTGTAGGATATGTGTTGGGGGCCGTGCGTAGCGCTGACCCTAGGGGTGGGCTATGATGCGGTAGAGACACGAGGCACGGTGTACCGGGACGCCCGTTTGGTGCCCCGGGAACCCTGCTCTCATCGTTTGGCGCCGTGAGTGAAACCCCGGCCGGATCTCCTTGCGGATGGAACCCGAATATGAACCTTGACTAGAGACTTGTGTGGTTAGTCAGGTCGTTGCCAACTCCGTCGCCAGGCTTCCGCTTGAAGGTTGCCGAGATACACGACGTGTACATGGTGGTAAGTGGCGGGAGCGTGTGTGAAGAAGGACACCCCTGCAGGGTTAACATGATCTATTTGAATAGCCGCGTCCGCGTTAAATGACTTCTGGGTTGCCTATAAAATTCATAGATAAGTGAAAGTGGATACTCTAAAATGCGCGAGATAAGCATGAGTGCTATGGATGGCGTTCTCGTAGGGAGACGGGAGAGGGTCCATAGTGGTGTATTGATTGGTGAATATGTGGACTCGTGTGCGCCACCCCAAAAGATTTACTTGCATATGTAGTTCAGGATAGCCACTGAGTCAAAGCTGACTTGCTGTAGTTAAACTCCACCACCCCCTTTGTTGATACTAATGCATATGTAGCTAGTTCTGATGTAAGTCTTGCGGGGTACATTTGCACTCACGTTTGCTTAATTTATGTTTTCGTAGAGAGACTTCAGTCTCGCTAGTAGTTCCGCGTGGACTTCGACATTTAGCTTGTTACCTCAGCTACGATCTTGTGCCCTTGGCAGGGTCTTATAGATAGTCAGGCTTCTCAGCCTTTTCATTTGTAGTTGTCTGTACTCAGACAAGTTAAGCTTCCGCTTGTGCTTGTTGCTTGTATGACTTGAATGCTGGGTCATCAGACCCATGTTCGTAATATCTGGCTCTTCAAAGCCTAATGAATAAATACTTTGAGTTGTAGAGTTTTGTTGTGATGCCATGTTGTGTTTGCACATATCGAGCATATTGTGTGTATGGTTTGAAATGCTTGGTATGTGTCGGATCCGACAACCTAGTTGTTTATCCTTGGTAGCCTCTCTTACCGGGAAATGTCTCCTAATGCTTCCACTGAGCCCTGGTAGCTTGCTACTACTCTGGAACACTTAGGCTGGCTGGCATGTGTCCTTCTTCGTTCCTGTGTCTGTCCCTTTGGGGAAATGTCATGCGGTGTCTACCGGAGTGCTATTAGTCTGCTACAGCCCGGATTCTCTGGAGTCCTGTTAGCCCAGCTGCTACAGCTCAGATTCACTCGCTGATGACCGACACGTTCGTTGTTGGGTCATGTATGCCTGTCCCTATAGGTTAGTGCCACTTTGGGTTTACGACTAGTCATGTCGGCCCGGGTTCTCTGTCATATGGATGCTAGCGACACTATCATATACGGGAGCCAAAAGGCGCAAACGGTCCCAGGCCAGGTAAGGTGGCACCCTTGGGAATACCGTGCGTGAGGCCGCAAAGTGATATGATGTGTTACATGCTAGATCGGTGTGACTTAGGATCGGGGTCCTGACAATAGAGCACATACACAGAACTAACGACACACATACGCAAAATCGACAACACAATGCGCATCACCGATTTACCTAAATTTTCACAGAACTCAGTAGAACTTCATCATAAAGTATAGTGGTAGTAGAAGTACACAAACTAAAAATACATGAAGTACTTCAGTACATGATTAGCAACAGAACATAAGTAGGACAGGAAAGACATTCAGCCAACCCTGTAGCTCATCTGACTTGAAATTCAGCCACCACTAGTTCATCAAACATGTCATCTTTTCTTGGTTTCTTAAAACCACTCATGTTTTGAGTAGAAATTATTCCATTCCTCTTTGATTTTTTGGTTTAGCTTGCCATGCATTCATCATTTCCTCCTCAACCATCGCAACATCCCGCCAACTGGTTTAAAGTTATGGAGTTTTGTTGCTAGGTTTATTGGTGTTTTTTCCGCCAAAGAAATAATGGCATACTTTGTGCTAGCGAGCTGGCATTTCGATCTTCTATTTACTGGGTGACATTGACTCTATCTGTGTCAGTGACATCGAAGAGCATATGGAGATCTAGAGGCGCCTCAACCACAAACACACCCGCTTCAAGATGGTGTAACCCACTAGGTAGCTATATGTGAAACTTTCTTTGAAGGAGAGTTTCTTCTTGAATCTTCATAGAGCAAGAGGTGGGCCACATGAGGCTCCATCTAGCGGCCATCAATGTGCACTTTTCCCCAGACCGATTGTGCTTTTTAGTGATTTGTTGAAGGATCAAGAATGTGGATTAGAGAATGAGGAGGACAAACTAACGAATTATAATATTCTCACAACTTGACCGACATTTCTTTCATGGGGGAGACTTGACTGACCTAAAACACTACTCCCTCTGATCCAAAATAAGTGCTGCTATTTTGAACTAAGATTAGTTCAACCTTAGTTCAAAACTATGACACTTATTATGGACCGCGGGGAGTGGTATGCTGCTATTTTGAACTAAGGTTAGTTCAACCTTAATTCACAAAATGCATTCATTAAAAAGTTAAACATCCAATAAGTGTGGTGTGGGCGTGGACTATATAAGCTCTGTTACACACAATGATGATTAATAGGTGTTGCCAATCAAGCACTATCTTAGTTGACTCACTGATCCGTCACTAAATGTCGACAACCACAAAAACTCCGGCGAGCCTCCTCCACTCCACCACCACCGTCTCCGTGACCGTTGGGCCCAAGACCTAACCGTGGCCAAGATGAAGCACACACGCACACACACTTGTGGTGTGGAAGAAGAGCACAACTCACACAGGTTGCTCCTCTTCTTGAAAAAATCAGCATCAACTCTCATTGGCCATCCTAATCAAGAACAACCTCTTGACCTGATAGCAATGTAAATTTAATTGCATGGGCACAAATTTGCAAGTAAAAAATTACTATGCAGTATTTACCAAAAGTACTCATCGAGATCATCATAGTTTGTCCTATGCGCGTGTTTCGATTTTATTTCTCCACTCCTTTCAGCTTCATCCTACATAGAAAATAGAGGATATAATTTGAATGTTCTTAAAATTAAAATATGGGCATTGAAATAAAGAAATGTACTGTAACACCCCGGATGTGACTTTCCCAATTTGTACTCCAACTCTTGCCGTTTCCGGCGTTTAGTTATTTTATTTTCTTGAGTTCGGGTTTTTGTCTCCGTGTGTTGTTGTCGTTGTCATGCATCTCATACCATGTCATCATGTGCATTGCATTTGCATACATGTTTCATCTCATGCATTCGAGCATTTTCCATGTTGTCCGTTTTGCATTCCGGCGCTTCGTTCTCCTCCGGTGGCCATTTCTACCTTTCTTTCATGTGTGGGGATTAAACATTTCTAGGTTGGACCGAGACTTGCCAAGCGGCCCTGGTTTACTACCGGTAGAACGCCTGTCAAGTTTCGTACCATTTGGACTTCGTTTGATACTCCAACGGTTAACCGAGGGACCGAAAAGGCCTCGTGTGTGTTGCAGCCCAACACCCCTCCAATTTGGCCCAAAACCCACCTAAGCCTTCTCCATCATCTAGAGCGTTCGATCACGATCGCGTGGCCGAAAACCGCACCTCATTTGGACTCTCCTAGCTCCCTCTATGCCTATAAATAGGTCTCTCCCCGAAAATTCGGATCCCCCTCGTCTGAAACCCTAAAAAATCGTCTCCGCGCCGGCCGGACATGTCCGCCCTGGCCAGACACATCGCCACCGCCGCCCGCAGCCAGTGGCGTGGTGCCACGTGGCGTGCCGCCACCCGCGCCCGCACCGGCCCGCTCGGCCCGGGGAGAGCCCCCGCGGGCCCGAGTCTCTGCCGCCGCTGCTCCCGCTGCGCCCCGCTGCCTCCTTCTCCGCGCCGCCGCCTCCTTCTCCGTGCCGCCGCCGAGCCGCCGCCTCCTTCTCGGCGCCGCCGCCGATCCGCTCGCTGCCCCGGCCGCCGCGGCCACCACCGCGCCGCCTCCCCGCCTCGTCTCCGGCCAGATCCGGCCGCAGGAGTGCCGGGTCCGGCGACCTCGCCCTCGCCGGCCGCCGTCTTCGTCTTCTCCGGCGAGCTGCGCCGCCGCCTTGTTTTGCGTTCCCGGGTCAAACCCTAGATCCGGAGGTTAAAATTCGTCCAAGTCCTCGAAATTCCAGATCCATGTGCTCATGTTCATAGCCTCGTAACTTTGCATCCGTAGCTCCGATTTGCGCATATAGCATATCAAATTGTTCATCTCAGAGAGTACATCATTTCATTCCATTGCATTATTTTCATTTGAGTTCATCTTGATGCCCGAAATGCTGTTAAAAGAGGGCTACTTGAGATATTTGTCAGATCTTCTACTCTATTTAGCTTTTTGTTATTTTTGCCATGATTATTGTGTGCATGATATGCCCATGAGTTCTACATATGTTTTGTTAAGGATTTTGTCATATTTCCAGAGGTGCAACCCATGTATTTTTGTGATGAGTGTGGTGTCTAGCACAAGCTTGCAAAGTGGTGCACTTGGTAATTCTAATTTCAGAGACTTGGCAATTACACTAAGTCCTTGAGCTGTTTATCTCATATGGCCATATGTTCATGTTGTTTCCTAGTGATCTGTGCCTCTTTTGAGGATGATCAGTAAGGATGTTTTGCTAATCTTGTAGTGCTCTATCCATCCATGCCTTTGTTTGAAATTATGGAGCACCCTAGATTGAGTCAATCGAGCTCTACTTTTGCTACTTTGTGAATCTGGGCAGATTGTCAACTTGTTTGCAATTTTGCCAATGATGTTGTAGTTGATCCGTGCATGCTATGCTATTGTAAATTGCCATGTCTAGCCTGTATTTTGTGTGTTTTTGATAGATGTATGCTTAGCTTATCATGACTTGCTCCGTAGTGAGTGCATCAAGCTCGTAAACATGCCTACTTGAGTTATGTTTCAGCATGTGTCAGTTTTCACTAAGTCTGAAAACTGATTATGTTTTTGCTTTGTTCACATGCTTGCAATTGTATTTTCTGATCCATTTTGGCTCAAGGTCACTAAGGGACTTTTGTTAAGCTCTTTGAGTAGCTCCATGCCATGCTTTACTTTGCCATGTTCAGGTCCTGTAGCATGTAGTTTTGTTGCTCCGAAGAGTGCTACCTGATCTGAGATTCCAGACAAGTGTTAATTTCACTAAGTCTGAGATCTGTTTGCCATATGCATTTTTGCCATGCTTGTTTGAACCTGTTAATGGATGAATTGGTCGTAGCTCAGTGCTAGACTTTTGTTAAGCATCTTGTATGCATCCCTGCCATGTATTTTTTGTTATGTTTGGGTGCTGTATCAAGTTCATCTCGTTGCATTTAGATGCCTACTTGCTGTAAATCGCAGACCGGTGTCATATTTGAATCGCTTGCCATTTCCAAACCGTAACTCCGATTCCGGTGTTCTTTATATCATTTTCAAGCGATTTCATCTCATATTTCCAGTGGCACACTTGGATTTCCAAGTTGAGGCCAGGTTCATGCTTTCTTTGTCATATCTTGCATATGCATCCCGCATCGCATCCCGCATAGCATATCATCTTTGCATCATATTGTTTGATCCTTGCATGTGGTTGATTGTGTCCTTGTTGCTTGTTTGTCTTGTTTGGGTAGAGCCGGGAGACGAGTTCGCTAACGAGGAGCCCATTGAGTTTGTTTTCGAGGATCCAGTCAACTCTGACAACTGTGCAGGCAAGATGATCATACCCTCGAAATCACTACTATCTTTGCTATGCTAGATTGCTCGCTCTTTTGCTATGCCAATGCTACGATGCCTACCACTTGCTTTCAAGCCTCCCAAATTGCCATGTCAAACCTCTAACCCACCATGTCCTAGCAAACCGTTGATTGGCTATGTTACCGCTTTGCTCAGCCCCTCTTATAGCGTTGCTAGTTGCAGGTGAAGATTGGAGGCCGTTCCTTGTTGGAACATTTATTTACTTGTTGGGATATCATTATATTATCTTGTTATCTTAATGCATCTATATACTTGGTAAAGGGTGGAAGGCTCGGCCTCTCGCCTAGTGTTTTGTTCCACTCTAGCCGCCCTAGTTTCCGTCATATCGGTGTTATGTTCCCGGATTTTGCGTTCCTTACGCGGTTGGGCTATAATGGGAACCCCTTGATAGTTCGTCTTGATTAAAGCTTTTCCAGCAATGCCCAACCTTGGTTTTACCATTTGCCACCTAGCCTCTTTTCCCTTGGGTTTCCGGAGCCCGAGGGTCATCTTATTTTAAACCCCCCGGGCCAGTGCTCCTCTGAGTGTTGGTCCAAACTGTCAGCCGCCGGTGGCTACCAGGGGCAACTCTGGGCTGGCCTACCGGAAGTTTGGACAATCTGAGTGTGCTCTGAGAAAGAGATATGTGCAGCTCCTATCGGGATTTGTCGGCACATTCGGGCGGTGTTGCTGGTCTTGTTTTAACCTGTCGAAGTGTCTTGAAGAACCGAGATACCGAGTCTGATCGGAACGTCTTGGGAGGAGGTCTATTCCTTCGTTGAACGTGAGAGCTTGTCATGGGCTAAGTTGGGACTCACCTGCAGAGATTTGAACTTTCGAAAGCCGTGCCCGCGGTTATGGGCAGATGGGAATTTTTAATGTCCGGTTGTATATAACTTGAACCTTAACTTAACTAAAATGAATCAACTGAGTGTGTTACCGTGATGGCCTCTTCTCGGCGGAGCCCGGGAAGTGGACACGGAGTTGGAGTTATGCTTGCGCAGGTTGTTCTCTAGTTTCTCGCTCGCGCTTTGCCTCCTCTTCTCGCTCTCTTTTGCGAATAAGTTAGCCATCATATTTGCTAGTCGCTTGCTGCAGCTCCACATATATTTACCTTGCCTTACCTATAAGCTTAAATAGTCTTGATCGCGAGGGTGCGAGATTGCTGAGTCCCTGTGGCTCACAGATTACTATTATACCAGATGCAGGGCCTGATGATTCCGCTCCAGGTGACGCGCTCGAGCTCAAGTGGGAGTTCGACGAGGACTCTCAACGATACTATGTTTCCTTTCCTGATGATCAGTAGTGGTGCCCAGTTGGGGGTGATTGGGACCGTGTCGCATGTTGGGTTCTCTTTTATTTTGGCGCCGTAGTCGGGCCATGAGTGTTTGGATAATGTAATGTTATTTATGTACTTGATTGACGTGGCGAGTGTAAGCCAACTATGTTATCTCCCCTTTATTATTTATATTACATGGGATATTGTGAAGATTGCCTAACTTGCGACATATGCCCTCAATGCGATTATGTCTCTAAGTCGTGCCTCGACACGTGGGAGCTATAGTCACATCGAGGGTGTTACATGTACCATCTGTATGATTTTGGAAATTGGAGTCACAACTTTCTTCAGGAAGGCTTCTTCTTCGGCACCATAGGAGGGTCTAACATTTTCACCAGTTGATGGGCTCACATTTCCAGCCAACACACCGTACAATTCAAAAGCCATCTGGAACGGAATAAAAAAACATGATCATCACCTGCCAATAATCATCTCGTCACAAGAGATATGGCAGACTGGCAGTTAATCAGGCAACAAAAACCCTTAACAATCAAGCATTTAAAAACTAGCATGTCCATGAACACAACTACACATTTACTAAAGGGGAACAAGTATGAAAGGGCAATACAACATAAATCGTATGTAAACTTTGCGGGCACAGAAATGTAATGTAATAACCTCAACCTTTCAGCCCATTTAGAGTGGTCTAAAATGCTAAGTGAGCATCAATAGAAGAAAAGGGATCAGGTAAAGATAGGGATCCTGTTAGAACTTTTTTTATCACGCACAATGCAGCTAAATTATCGAAAACTTCCTTTCTTTTTTGACGTAATTATCAAATACGTTCACCTCAGCAGTCTTACTAGTCATGCACGTATAGAAGCCACTCTTTACCTAATGTCATACTCATGTACTTTGTAGGTAAGCTACAGATTGATTCATTAGAAACTGCTGGTTTAATAGACAATTTTGCTTGCTCATGAGTTGAATAATGTTGGCAAGAAAAGTGAACTAGAGTGTGCAAAAGGTATTGGCTTGCCAAACAATTGGCGGTCTTCCAAACAAAGTCCAAATTTTTGTCATGACAACAAAAAATGGTAGGGTACGTACATTTTGGCAACTATCTAGACTTACCAACTATGGCAGTCAACCAACCAACAGAAACAGCCTTGACAATCAAGCAATTATTAACTAGCATGTCCACAATTGCAAAATGGGAACAAGTATGAAGGGGGAATAAAAAATGGTATGTAAAAAAATTCGGCACAGAATATATTCTACTACTAATTTCAACCTTCCACCCATTTACAATGGACTAAACTACTATGTGAGCATCACTAGAAGAAAAGGGATCAAGCAAAGATAGGAACCGCGATAGAACTTTTTTTATTAGTGTTTACAGGATCTCCTTGGGAAGAACTTATATCTATAGTTAGATTGGCATGACAAACAATTGACAGCTATCCAAACAAAGACCAATTTTTTTGGTGATGAACAGAAAAATAGTTAGGGTACATTTTGTCAACTATCCAGACATACCCAAATAGCATAGTAGCCTTTGCATCGTTTTCATTGTAACCAGGAAATAAAATTAGGACCTTGAAATCATTTACGAGTTTAAGACCCAGTTTGCTAGCTCAGTAAATAGATCATGTGTTTAATTTGACAAAGAAAAGAATTGAACATACATGATGATAGAGGTAGCAAAGACACTCTGGCATAAACCGCAAGTTAGCCGCCTTGCCCCATATGAGCAGATAAAGGGCCATATAGAGAAGCTTACGCTGTTGTACTTCTGGTTGAATTGTCGGCAGCCTAGCAACACAATGATCAACTAATTAGTGGAGCAAGGGATTAATTAGTGGACCACCCGAGGTTGAACATCATACCATAAGCTGGTTATGCGGCCAAGGTGCTTGCACCATCTCTTGTAGTTCTTGAATAGCTTGTTCAGTGTTGTATCCAACACATGGTCCTCTAACTGAAAATATTGCCAAAAAGGAAATGAGTAAATGATATCATTACACAAGGGTCCATGTGCACAGACATCACACATGTGTATGTTAGAAAAGGTGGTATACCTTTGGGTGTTGTTCATGTTTGGGTGGTATACCTTTGTTCATGTTTGGGTGTTGTTCATATGTATGCTGGCAATCAGGAGTATGAGATGTTCTCTTTGATTGGACACATTATCTTTCTGCGGAGTTATTGTTGAAGTAAGAGAGCATGTATCAGAGCTCACAAACAAATGTTAGACATGAATATGATTGATATGAAAGAAAAGGGTAAAGAATCGCCGCATTGTGAATTGTGATAACCTGAAACCCAAACATTGCGTGAAGCCAGTCAAGAAGATCTGCATCTTCTTTCTTTTCATGGTCGTTAGGCCATGGTAGACCCCTGGTGTCACGAAGGGCGTGATAAGCGGCATGGATCTGCATGTAACAATGAAAAAGCAGTATAAGCCATACTGTAATCATCATCTTGCCAAAGCATGTATGATAAGCTCATGCTGAACCCGGGAAGGAAATCGGGATGGATGTGAACCTTGGGACATCGCATGATAGAACTATCAGGATCGACGTGGTTGTGTGTTTTGGGAATCTGCAACAGTCGCAGCAGGGAGGTGAAACCAACACTTCTTTAGATAACATCAATCAGTAATAGCAGTGGCTTCTTTTTGTGAGGAATGAAAGGCTGCAATGTTGGCTACCGTCTGATTAACTGCCTTGAGGACCTCAAACAACACAACTGCAGTCTGGTAAGCCTTTGTGAGCTGATCACTGAGCAAATGAGTCAGCACAGCACTCAGAAGCTAGCACTAGGAAAGAGAGATGGGTCACTTTGTCTCACCGTTCAGCTTTATCTGCAGCATTCTGGAGCGCCTGGATGTACATCTTGTAGTATTGCTGGTAGAGATTCTTTATTTCGACAACATCGCTCTGTTCAACCCTTCCCTTCAAGGTGGGGTCGTTTTCCTGAGGAAGGAAGCACATGCATTGCATGGAAAGTAAAGCTCTTAATACGGTATACTCCCTCTGTTTCTAAATACAAGTCTATTTTAGACATTTCAAATGGACTACAATATACGGATGTATATAGACATATTTTAGAGTGTAGATTCACTCATTTTGCTTTGTATGTAGTTACCTATTGAAATCTGTAGAAAGACTTATATTTAGGAACAGAGGGAGTATATATGTTGCATGTTGTGCAACTAGTTTTGCTGCTGGATTAGAAACATACTATTGCATACGCCTATGATTTTGAAGCTATAATAAGTACTCCCTCCGTTTCAAAATAGATGACCCAATTTTATACTAAAGTTAATACAAAATTGAGTCATCTATTTTGGAACGGAGGGAGTAGTACTCCCTTCATTCCCAAATATTTGTCTTTTTAAAGATTTTAATAAATGACTACATACAAAGCAAAATGAGTGAATCTACGCTTTAAAATATGTCTATATACATCCGTATATTGTAGTCCATTTGAAATGTGTAGAAAAACAAATATTTGGGAACAGGGGACTAGAACGCAGCGCGGAAAGGAGCCGAAATGGAATGTAATCAAGTAGGCTGCATGTACCCTTTCGAGCCTCTGCAGGAGCGCAATCTTGAACTGCTGGACACCACGGCCATTGGAGAGCGGGTCGAGGCGATGCGCCTTCTCGAATCCGCCATGGAATCGACCTAGCACGCACGCAAGTGACATACTCAGTAAATTCTGTTGGTGAGACAAGAATAATGGTACTGTAGCACTCTGTAGTGCGGGTAGAGAGGGGATTATGGCCACTCGGAATTAATTAACAGTAATCCATGGACAGTGACACTACTACTATCACCACCACCACCACACCACTACTACTACTTTTCGTACATGAGGAAGAATATAAAACAGTACACATGTACTCCCTCTGTAAACTAATATAAGAGCGTTTAGATAATTAAAATAGTGTTCTATGTTAGAGCTATATTAAGTGATGTCTTTTGGCCTTTTGCATTCTAGTCTCTTAGCATCCTCTTGTAGTCTTTTGACATCCTCATGTATGTGTATATATGTTGGCATTAGCCTCCCAATAATACAAGTTGCTTTCATAACATGGTATTAGAGCTTTAGATTTTTTTCCGCACGCACAACTCGTGCTGCTTCCGGTCCAATCTTCTGCACGGCCGCCTTCGCTCTCTTTTCTGCTGGCCCCTGATTTTGCTTTTGCCTTTGTCCATCTCCAGCTACAGGCGCTTCACGTCCATGCTAGCTAGCTGATCCATCGCTGTGTTGGATTCTATATCGGATTTCGTGCCGATCGATTGAGCCGATGGCCGCTTGTTTCCTCCAAGATCGCCGCCGGCCATTTGTCTTCCTTCGCGGCTGCCGGCCGCCGGCCTCGTCAGCGGTGCTGTTGCCTTCCGCGGCTGCCGGTCGCCGGCCTCGTCGTTGCTGCTGTTGTTTCGTGTCCGGACATCTACAACTCCAGGTCGCGGCTCTGTCACTGCAGACCGGCCCGTCGCTGCAGCCTGCTCCTCTGCTGCAGGCCAATCCATCCGCCCCAGATCGAGCCGCCTGTCGGTTCATCTCTCGATCGAGCAGAGGCAGCAGCTATCGAAGGTCAACCGCTCCGTCCCCGCCCGGCCGCCGGCCTCGTCTGCATCACTGTTGTCTTCTTCGGCGCCACCGGTCGCCGCCCCATCTGCGCCGTTGCTACCGGCCGCCGGCCCCGTTCGCAACGCTGCTGTCTTCCGCGGCTGCCTGCAGGGCGCTCGCGTGGTCACGTGAGTGGCTGCTGTTGTTTTTTGTCCGGGTGTCTACTGCTCCAGATCGCGACTCTGTCAAACTGATTTGGTCCTGGTTCGGCTGGCTTTTCGTCTGATTGATCTGTTGCTGGTTCTGGCCGCTCTCATTTTGGCCAGTTGAGTCTTGGGTGACATTTGCTATTCTCAAAAAAAAACAGAGAAAAGCATCATGTCTTTGGCGTCATCTGGCTATGTTGCCATCCCGCGCTGCCCAGTGATATTTGATGGGGCTAATTATGCTGAGTTCGTTGCCTTTATGCGCATTCACATGTGTGGTATTCGTCTCTGGGGTCTTCTTTCCGGTGAGGTCCCCTATCCTCCACGCCCAGTGCCTCCTGTGGCTCCTACCCCACCGCCGACGCCACCGGCTATTGGCGCAGATGCTTCTGATGCTGATAGGGCTGCAGCCAGGGTTGCTGCTGATGATGCGAATGCCGCTTATGACCAGGAGGTCTTGGATTATTCAAATGCTTTTTCTGTTTATTGTGACGATCTGGCTGCTTACACTCAGTGGTGTGATGATGATGCTCGTGCTGCGACTGTTCTCACTTCCAGTGTTTTGCCTCAGTTTGCTTCTGAGTTTATAGGCCTCGGTACTGTCTTTGAGATGTGGACTCATTTTCGTCAGCGCTATCAGCCCCCTGGTAATGCTCTCTACTTGTCTGTGGTCCGTCAGGAGCATGCTCTTCAGCAGGGAGACTCCACTATTGATGAGTTCTACACTCAGAGTTCTGCTATCTGGCGCCAGCTTGACTCCCTTCGCACTATTGTTTGTGGCACTTGCCCGTGTTGCCAGACTGTGAGGTTAGACTTGGAGTTTCAGCGCGTCTATGAGTTCTTGTCACGGCTCCGTGGGGAGTTTGAGCCTCGACATGCTCAGTTGTTTGCTCGTGGTCGGGTTCCTATTTCTGAGGTGCTTTCTGAGCTTCGTGCTGAGGAGACTCGCCTCCGTGGTGTTGGTTTGCTTCAGGTTCCCTCTGTGCTTGCTGCTTGAGGTGCTACTCCACCAGTGTCTTCTCGCTCCAGTGCTCCGCCGTTACTGCCCATTCCTCCGGGTAGTGAAGGCCGCTCTTGTTCTCGTACTCACTGTGACTACTGCAACAGGGATGGTCACCCCGAGTCTGACTGCTTCAAGAAGAAGCGTGATATGCGTAATAGGGAGCGCAATTCTTCTTCTGGGACTCGTGCTTCTTCCTCGATGTCGTCTACTATCTCCTTGACTGAGCAAGATATTGTGAAGCTCAAGCGTCTACTTGCTGCTTCAGGTTCTTCGACAGGTACTACAGGCTCTGTGACTGGTGCTTCTAGTGCTGAGCGACCACTATCTACACAGTCAGGTACATCCTCATGGGTTCTGGATTCTGGAGCTTCATTTCATATGTCCTCCGATTCTTCTATCTTGTCCTCTCGTAGATCTCTCGATTTTCCAATTAATGTTCTTACTGCTGATGGTACTCCTCTTCGTGTTGCGAGCTGAGGCACTCTTGCTACTTCTTCCATTTATGTTCCAGATGTTTCTCATGTGCCTCGCCTTACCATGAACCTATTTTCTGCGGGTCAGCTTACTGATTCTGGTTGTCATGTCATTCTTGACGTTGATTCTTGCACTATCCAGGATCGTCACACGAAGGCTCTGGTTGGGGCTGGCCCGCGCCGCTGTGATTCTCAGGGGCTTTGGGAGTTGGACTGGCTTAATGTTCCTTCCGCTACCACCACACTCGCCAGTCCATCTGCCTTCACCGCTTCAACTACCAGCTCCTTCTAGCAATGGCATCATCGACTTGGTCACCTTTGTGGTTCTCGACTATCGTCTTTAGTTCGTCGTGGTCTTCTGGGGCCTGTCTCAGGAGATGTCTCCTTACAATGCCAGGGTTGTAGGCTTGGTAAACAAGTTCATTTACCTTATTCTACTAGTGAGTCAGTGTCGCAGCGCCCTTTTGATTTAGTACATTCAGATGTGTGGGGTCTGACTCCCTTCTCTTCCAAAGGGGGCCATCGCTACTATATTATTTTTATAGATGATTTCTCTCGCTACACTTGGCTTTACTTCATGTCTTGTCGTAGCGAAGTTCTCTCTATTTATAAGCGTTTTGCCGCCATGGTCCACACTCAGTTCTCTACACCTATTCGTGTGTTTCGTGCTATTCTGCTGGTGAGTATATCTCCAAAATTTTGCGTGGTTTTCTTGCCGAGCAGGGTACTCTTGCTCAATTCTCATGTCCCGGCGCTCACGCTCAGAATGGCGTGGCTGAGCGCAAGCATCGTTACCTTCTTGAGACAGCTCATGCAATGATGATTGCCGCCTCTCTTACGCCTCATTTCTGGGTTGAAGCTGTCTCCACTGCCACATATCTCATAAACATTCAACCCTCATCTGCTCTACAGGGAGGTATTCCTCTAGAGCATCTTTCTGATTATTCTCCTGATTATTCTGCTCTTCGGTTGTTTGGTTGTGTTTGTTATGTTCTCCTTGTCCCCTGAGAACGCACCAAACTAACTGCTCAGTCTGTTGAGTGTGTTTTTCTAGGCTACAGTGATGAACATAAGGGTTATCGGTGTTGGGATCCTGTCGGTCGACGGATGCGTATTTCTAGGGATGTGACTTTTGATGAGTCTCATCCATTCTACCCACGACCATCCTCTTCGACCTTTTCAGTAGAGGATATATCTTTTCTCACGTTTCCTGATACACCTTCCTCTATGCCTCATATTCCTACTCCTCCTTCTTGTCCCACTAGTGCAGATCTGACACCATCTTCTCCTATCGTTTTTTCTTCTTCCTTATTGCATGACACTCCACCTTCATCACCAATGTCTTCTCCATCTCCATCACCTCCGGTGGTTCCCTCTCATCCCACTTTTCCTTTTTATTATACCCATCGTCGACGTGTTATGGATGAATCTACTGACGTGCCATCTACTTCTGGTGCACCGTCTTCCTCGTCCCAGCCGACTTATGGTCTTCGGGCTCGACCTTGCCCTCCTCCTGACCGCTATTCTCCTAGCCGATATGGCCTTTCGGTTGTACTTGAGCCTACCTCTTATCGTGATGCTCTTGTTCATCCTGAATGGCAGTTTGCGATGGCAGAGGAGATTGCCGCACTTGAGCACAACAGCACATGGGATCTGGTTTCTCTTCCTCCCCGTGTTCGTCCCATCACTTGTAAGTGGGTCTATAAGATTAAGACTCGCTTTGATGGTTCTCTTGAGCGTTATAAAGCTCGTCTTGTGGCTCGCGGCTTTCAGCAGGAGCATGGTCATGATTATGATGAGACATTTGCTCCTGTGGCCCATATGACCACTGTCCGCACACTTCTCGCCGTGGCCTCTATTCGCCACTGGTCCGTGTCACAGCTTGATGTTAAAAATGCCTTTCTTAATGGTGAGTTGCATGAGGAGGTTTATATGCAGCCACCACCTGGGTATTCAGTTCCCGATGGCATGGTTTGTCGTCTTCGTCGCTCTCTCTACGGCCTTAAGCAAGCCCCTCGCGCTTAGCTTTCGAGCGTTTTTGCCTCTGTGGTCACTGCTGCTGGTTTTTCACCCAGTGATCACGATCCAGCGTTGTTTGTCCACCTTTCTGCTCATGGTCGCACTCTTCTTCTTCTATATATCGATGACATGATCATCACTGGCGACGATTCTGAGTACATTGCCTTTGTCAAGGCCCGTCTTAATGAGCAGTTCCTTATGTCTGATCTTGGTCCTCTTTGTTACTTTCTTGGGATTGAGGTTTCCTCCACCTCTGCAGGCTTTTTTATTTCCCAAGAAAAGTATATTCAGGGTCTTCTTACTCGTGCGGCTCTTAGTGATGAGCGCACTACTGAGACTCCTATGGAGCTCAATGTTCACCTTCGTGCTTCTGATGGTGAGCCCTTGTCTGATCCGACACGTTATCGTCATCTTGTTGGGAGTCTTGTGTATCTTGTTGTCACTCGTCCGGATATCTCCTATCCTGTCCATATTCTGAGTCAGTTTGTTTCTGCTCCCACTTCAGTTCACTATAGTCACCTTCTTCGCGTTCTACGATATCTTCGTGGCACGATCTCTCGTCGTTTCTTTTTCCTCCGTTCCAGCTCGTTACAGCTCTAGGCCTATTCGGATGCTACGTGGGCTAGTGATCCTACGGATCGCCGTTCACTTTCTGCCTACTGTGTCTTTCTTGGTGGTTCCCTCATTTCCTGGAAGACGAAGAAACAGACTGCAGTTTCTCGTTCGAGTGCAGAGGCCGAGTTGCGAGCTATGGCTCTTCTGACGGCTGAGGTGACTTGGTTACGATGGTTACTGGAGGATTTTGGTGTTCCTGTTACTACACCTACCACCCTCCTGCCAGACAGCACATGTGCTATCAGTATTGCGCGGGACCCCGTGAAGCATGAGCTTACCAAACACATTGGTGTTGATGCTTCTTATGTGCGCGCTGCTGTGCAGGATCATGTTGTTGCTCTTCAGTATGTGCCTTCTGAGTTACAGCTAGCGGACTTCTTCACGAAGGCTCAGACTAGAGCGCAACATGGATTTCATCTCTCCAAACTCAGTGTTGTGGATCCACCATGAGTTTGAGGGGGGATGTTAGAGTTATATTAAGTGATGTCTTTTGGCTTTTTGCATTCTAGTCTCTTGGCATCCTCTTGTAGCCTTTTGGCATCCTCATGTATATGTATATATGTTGGCATTAGCCTCCTAATAATACAAGTTGCTTTCATAATTAACATTCTAAACGCTCTTATATTAGTTTAAGGAAGTAGAGTAGTAAGCAATACAATGGACGCAAGAAAGTAGAGTAGTGGTGGGAGACTGAGTAATAGAATACACAGGTGAATGGAGTAGCAATGGATTAGAGTCGTGAGAAGCAATCTGTAACTAACAAGCAGTGGATGAATGTGTGGGGAGAAGAAGAGGAAGCATACTACTTACATAGGTATGCGACGCGTGGGTTGATGGCCTCGACCTCGTTGGCGACGCGGAGGAAGGGCGCAATCTCGATGAGAGAGGAGGGGACTCACTGACGACCTGGACGATTGAGGAGGATGCCATCCTGCTGTTCCTCACACCTCAGGAGGAAGTAGGAAGGAAATAAGTATGATGGATCGGTCGTGACTCGTGAGTAGGGAATGTGAGTAAGTATATATAGTAATCAGAAAGCTAGCAGTGGAGTGGCGCAGTAGGTACGAGTGTGAAGGAAATGCCGCTTTCACAAAGGAATAAAGTAGTAGCTGCCTTTTCTATTGTTGAATCGTTCCTTGGTAGCTACGCAACAATAGTGGAGTCATGGATAAAGCATATGCATGCATGGGACGGGAGCTGGAAAAAAGATGAAACTGTCTACGCCGAGTTCTTTCTGCCGAGACCCATACTCGACAAAGCGTAGGACGCGTCAAAGACATGCCGTGAGTGGGAAACGGGAGTTAGTACAGTTAGTATTGTGAAGGAAGGGAAGGGAAGCTCGCCATACGTAGCTGCATTTTCTATTACCGAATCCTTTCCTTGGTGGCTACGTAAGAGTAGTGGAGGAGTGATGGATAAAGCATTTGTGTATGTGATGTGTATGCAAAAACATGAAAAAGAGTCGTTGCTGTTCTTCTTTCCTTTCTTTGGGTGCTCATCCTTCGTCGCTTACTAGCTACTACCAGCAGCTACCACATTGCTTGCTTGCTTGTTAAGCAAAACAGTTCAAACACAACAATCATTTTTTGTTAGCTCATAATAAACAAGTTGCACTCAGTCAGGATGAACCATCACAATTACTAGCACACATTCCGATAAGAGAATTGTTACGTGACGAGCACAGGATAACTCCAGGTTTGCTTGCCCATGTTTAAACTAGAGGGTTTTGCTCCTGATCCAGTCCATGCATGTTCAAGGCAAACAGTTTCCCAGCGGTGACCTCCACTCCACCTCAACATCTTTGGATTCATCATGCATAGACATAGACTAGCTTGTTCCTCCTCTCGGCGCGCTCTTATCCTGCATGCATGGTCTGAATCAGCTACTTCCACTTACCAGCAACTCAGCCTTCTCTGTAGGTTGAGTTGAGATTTCCATCTCCTTCTTAGGAGTAACAAGTGAAGGTGGCCTTGGGCGCCATTGGAACTGCAACAGTCATTATTCATTCGGTCAGCCAATAAAGGGCATAGCATTGCCACGGCAGAGCGACAATAACCAATGATCGATGGAGGCCCTTCTACCTACCTGGCAAAACTCTTCCTTTGACGCCTTGTAAATCTGCTTGCCAGTAAAAGACCAAATTCGAATATCGTTTCCCATCTCATGGCCGAGTGATGCAGTTGCAACGAATCTGAAAGGAATCAAGATTAGTTATGTATAGCTCCACACCAAACGTGATTAGCTCACTCACCTTCCAGTGGGATCCCACATGACATCAGTCGCCATAGGATGCTCTCTTGTGCCCATGGTCTCAAGATCATCCACATTGTACAACTCCAACTGGCCATTGAAACCCTTCAGCCCAGCAAGAACGATAAACTTCCCCGCGGGAGACCAGAACAGTGCATCAGCTTGCCTGTCCTTGAGTGTTGTGAGCTTCGACAAACGGCTAACATCGTTGGCTGAGTGCATCGAGTAGAAGCTTATGTCATGCTTAAAGCCATCGCTGTGGATAACAGCAAACCGGCTGCCTCTTTGCTCCCACGCAAAGGCAACTATGTTGTCATGCTTAAAGACACGTGGGTTATGACCTCTCTAGAGGGTCACATACATGCATAGGAGTGTCACTTTGAAATTGCTCAACTAATTAAGGAACATGGGTAGCATAGGAGTGTTACTTCCGCTGGTTCGAAGCAAGCTTGGCAATGAGCTCCTTCAAAATGGAGGGGTAGGTCGTGTATACATGATCCCAACCATTAGTTGTCATTATTGCTTGCAAGCACATCGGAGACTGGACTTGGATAAACTTCAAGCACACCTCCTTCAATTCCTGGCAGTGGTGTTGCTCGGCTAGAGCAAGAGTGGACATCACCGAGAGCACACCCATGTGTTTGGACAACTGCCTCACACAAATGCATTTGAGGCGTTGGACGTCATATTTGTCAGCCACTACAAACAAGTCTCCGAGCCATTGCAGCAACATTCCATCTTCTATTGCTTCCGTTTCTTGTCCTTCTTCCATAAGTTGTGACATTTCATCCTCATCCATGTCGTCATACTCCATCATAGGGAATGAGTCTGTGTAGATAAAGCTAAGCAAGGCCTTGAAAACTTTTGCTTCCATGTCTTCCGTTTGTATGACAGCATTGGGCCAAAGAGTTGCGCCATGAAGACTTTAGATCGGGCTGCAAGCACACATCGATGTGCATCGAATGTCTCATCGTCGACCTCAAACTTCACATCAGTGCCCACCTTGTTGTGAAGGAGATTGTTGAAATGGTGGTGCATGTCAGGTAGGAGCACCTCAGCTCCATGGCCGCTGGCATCCTGGCGGTTGCAGACCATGATGTCACACCGAATGGTGAAACAATCATCCTCCCCTAGATATACTGATCGTTCAAGGGCGTCTCTTCTCATAAACGTGCCGCAGCCCCAATAAGAACCAAATAGAGTTGTTGATCCAAAAATTCTCACGTTTGTTTGTCACGGTTGCTATGTATTACGTGTGTATATATACAGGGCCGGGTAATGTCCTAGACGGACACTAACTAACTTGAACCTACTATTCCTACTCCAATCTCTAACATGGACGTTGCCGCATTAGGTACGGCAACCTGCCAAATTGCACATGCTAATTGTATTTTAGTTTTTTTACAGACTTTAAGCAAAACTTATCTCTAGTAGTAACTTCGTAGATTCAGTCAAAAAATTCCCACCAAAACTTGCCTACATTTGTGTGGAACATGTATCAAATTAATTAACGAAAATGTTATGCATCTGATGGTTGCTGGGAATGATTCCAACGCGACGCAACGACAGTCGTCTGATTGCCCGCACGAATCAGGATGCAGATTTCGTTGACACGTCACCAGATGGGAACCGATTGGTCGGAGCGATGGAGGGCGTGACCTCTTTTCTTCGCGTGCCTTCACTCCTCTTTGACTTGCTCCTGGCGGGGAGAGAGACGATTTCGTTCCCAAATGCCCCCCGGCTTTTATCCATTCCCAGCAACAATTTACACCCGGCGATAGCAACAGGAACGGCGCTCGTGCCATCACCACCATGGCTTCTCATCCGTCCCCGCATCAAGCGGACACCACCTCCTCCACTGTGCTCATCTGCCACCACCGCCATGTCCCGCGGGCTGCTCTTCTCCTCCGCCTCCACCTCCGGTGTCGCATCGTCATTCTGTAGTCACTAGTGCAGAACCGGGCAATAGCACCGGTTCATAAGGCCCTTTAGTGCCGGTTTAGTAACCGGCACTAAAGTATGGGCACTAAAGGCCCCCCCTTTAGTACCGGTTCAGCACGAACCGGTGCTAAAGGGAAACCACGTGGCACGAGCCAGCTCCGGGGCCGGGAGCCCTTTAGTACCGGTTGGTAACATCAACCGGTACTAAATGTTTGTTGGTTTTTATTTTATTTTTTATTTTTCAATTAAATTTGTGTTATCAATTTAATTTAGGATTGTTTTACGTTATAATGAGTTGTAGTCGTCGTCATCATCATCATCATCACATATTAATAGATAAATAAACTCTAGCTAGATAAAAATCATCGTAGTCGTCATTAATTACCACTATTTAATCATCATAGTCATTGCCGCTATCTAATCATCACCAACACTGGCTAGCTTAAAGAAGAAACATTCACTTTGTAACAGAAGCAAAGATATCATCGAGTTCAACATAATCATCACCAACATCGAAGTTCAGGACAATACGGATATGAGAGAGGATAAGTACTAATTAAGAGCATGAACTAGCTACTCCTGCTGCTCCCTCTCAGGTAGAATAGCATAGAACATGTATAGCTCTCCTGATTCATCATACTGGAGCATGCAGATGAATCTGTCTCCTGATCTTGGGTTGCGCTTCTCCTTGCTGCCCCCTAGTACTTCTCTGCGATCGTTAACAATTTTGCTCCAATCTTTCACTATTAAGCATTCTTCGCTTTCAGAAATCCCGAATGCACTCATGTGCAATGTAGGAAATCTTGGTCGTAAGCTAACCATTGACATGCGACCTTTTGTATCGATCCACTGAGGCACAACTGTCATCGGAAGTCCCTGTTGAAGAACATCGTATAGTAATTAATATACTAAGCAATGAAAGTTTAGCTTCAAAAATAATGTATGCAAAATGTTGGAGTTGTGTCGAATATAGTGTACAAGGTAGGTTACAGTTGGACTTGTAGTCGTATTGTGTTTAGATAGGATATGGAGTTGTGTCCTAGTAGGACACTTGTATCCTAGGCCTCCCATATATATCAGGGGTAGACACACGATGTAACCTATGCCAACATAATAGCACGGGCACGCGGGGGGAGCAGGCGGCGTGTGCCGGCGCCCGAGCGGCCGGGGTGCGGTATTGTGACGGTGTCATGGGGAGGAGCGCCCGTAGTCATGCCCCGGGGATGTAGCCATATCGGTGAACCTCGTTAACAAATCTTGGTGTCGTGCCTCGTGTGATTGCTTGGTCCTCGGTAGATCGACGGAACGCCTCGGATTTATTCTAACACAAAAGATGCACTAATTAAGGACAATTAGTAAAAATCTTACCATCTTTCGATTATAGATGTGACCGTAGTTCAATACGATCACCATTGGTCGCACGTTTTGAGTACTAACATTTCTAAGTTCAGGAAAAAAAATTGTCTTGACAGTATTAAGATCCTCAAGCCATGAAACATAATGACTTAGGGCATCTCGAGCCGCGCCCCCAACAGGCCCTCCCCAGGCGATTTTGCCGCGCCGGCGCCAAAAAAGGCCCCAGTCGCGCCCCCAGAAGCCCGTTTTTCGCCGGCTCGGGCCAAAACTGGTGCCGGCGGACCCAGGCCGAACCCGGCGCCCTGGGGGGCGCTTGGGGAGCCGGCACAAGCGAAAAAGGCGCGTGGGCCCGCCTTGGAGGCGACCCGAGGGCCTTTTCCCGCTGTTTCTTGACGCATTTCCCTCGCATCTCTCCCGCTCTCTCGCCTTCCTCCCGCCATTCTCTCCCTTTTTCCCGCCAAACCCCCTCCCGCTCGCCTTCCAGTCGCCGCCATGGCGCCGAAGAAGTACGCCATGCCGCGTGCGGCGGCAACCGCGACTGGCACCATGGCCCAGCCGAAGCAGAGGAAGCCGAGGGCGCCGCCATCGAAGCCACCGGGCCTGTCGAACGCCGAGTAGAGGGTGGAAGTTCAGCGACGCGAAGCAGTCACCGCCGACCGGCGGAACAGGACCATAGCCAAGAAGGCCCGCGACAACGCGGCGCGCGCGGCGGCGTCTTCCTCATCGGTCGACCAGGCGGGGATGAATCCACCCGTCGTCAGCCATGCCCAGTACGCGCCCTGGGGACAGCAAGGCGTCGGATCTCCATGGGGTTCATCGTCGCCCGGCTACGCCGACGGCGACGCGCACGGTGGGTTCAACCCAAACGTGACCTTCCCTCATGGTCACCCCACGACGCGCACGCCCTCGCCCGCCTTCGTCGGCGTGCAGTACCCTCCATACAACTACTCGCTGCCTGCCGCCTACGCGTCCACACCGACGCCCCATCTCTACCGTGGACCGCTGCCCTTCTCGCACCTCGGCGACGCCGACGACACGGGAGCCGACATGGACGACATCATCACGACAGGATCGACCGCGGCCACCGCGTCTCCCGGGTTCGCCACCTAGGACGATGTAGTGGATCTCAGCGGCGACATGGAGGCCGAGCTCGGCTACGTCTACGGCGAGGACACGCACGAAGCGTAGGAACCCGAGGAGGAGGAGGAGGAGGAGGAGGAGGAGGAGGAGCCGGCTCCTGTTCCGACGAAGGGGCGCCAGAAGAAGAAGAAGCGGGCGGCTAGGTCAGGCGAACCGCGCATCAAGTGGACGTCCAAGGAGGAGGAATGCCTCGCCGAAGCATGGAAAGTCGTCTGCCTTGACCCGGCCACCGGCGCGAACCAGAGCTTGGAGACGTATTGGGACCGTATCAAGGCCGAGTTCGACGAGCGGAAGCTCGTCGACCCCTACTTCAAAGGCGTCTACATGCAGCGCGGCTCCAAGGCGATGGCGAACCATTGGGGGCGTATCCAGTTGGCGTGCAACAAATGGCATGGAATCGTCGAGGAGGTCGCGGCTCGCCCGGAGAGCGGCGCCAGCGTTGAGGATCAGGTACGCACGCTGTTCGCTCGCATATCTTCGTCGTCTACGCCTGCCGCCCGCCAACTGTTTGTCCCTCCGCGCAGCTGTTGCGTATGTTCGCCATGTATCAGGGCGATAACCAAGACGCCGACTTCAAGCACCTCCACGTCTACAAGCGCATTGACAAGTGCGAGAAGTGGGCGGAAGTCCGACGTGCCCTCGACAAGGCCAAGGAGACATACAAGCCAGACGTGACGACTCCGGGTGCGTCAGAGGGGCGGCCGGACGACCACAAATTGGCAAAGAAGGGGAAAAACGCCGACGCGGCAACCGCGCGAGTGCAGGAGTCCATCGAGCATTGCCTCGCCGACGCCCAGGCCCGGGCCGTCCTACGCGAAGAGAAAACCGAGGCGCGGTGGTAGTCGCTGATGAAGAACAACGCCATCAAGCTCGACCTACTCTAGACGAACGTCGCCGCGAAGAAGAGGAACACCGACATGGCTTTTCTGATGGGCAGGGCAGACATGCTCCAGAGCAACGACGAGAAGCTCAAGGCGTGGTACCTGGTGCAGCGCGGCCTCATCCTGAGCGAGCTGCCGACGGCAACGCCGACGACGCAAGCTCCATCGCCCACGACCACACGGACGCCAAGCCCGAACGACGCCTCTACATCGCCGCCCAGCAGTGCCGAAGCCGCGCCGACATAGGCCAGCACCGAAGCAGCTCTGATACCGCTGAGCCCGCGCACGCCGACTCCGCCAACGCCTGGAGCCGACGCCGCCGAGTGAATCATTGCGCACGCGAACTTGCGGCGTGCGGCGCTCTGTTTTTTGTAACGCCAGACTACGTCCGATCGCCGGATTTGTGGCGTCTTTTGAGAGCGGGAACGACCAAGTTTAAATTTCCCGCATCCTGGGGCCGGCGCTTGGGGCGTGACTGGGAGCTAGGTCGCCCCCAGGGGCCGAACTAGCGCTGGCACGCCCCTAGGCCGCTCTATTTAGGCGCCCTGGGGGCCGAACGGCTGGAGATGCCCTTATCTCCTCGCAGTTTAGTTGAGCCCCGGGGCAGTAGTAGGTCCTGTCTACCAAGCGCCGGACATGTTTGCTTGAACCGAAATAAGCTGACAATACAAATTAGTTGTCAACTATTTTTGAATAAACTGTATCAAAGACATAAACATATGCATGCATGGTTGAGAAAAACTCACATAATGGTAGAACTGGAGGCGTTTGGACATCGACCCAGATGTCTATATTACCTTCAATATCATCTTCCGGACTAATATCAAAGGTGATAACTATATCAGGCTCAAATTCATAAGCCTTGCATAGTGCTTGCCAAGTTTTGCATTCAAAATGGGTGTATGTACTAGTAGAAAACAGGGCTATGGTCCAGGCCGGCTCAGCCCATTAGTCCCGGTTCAGTGTAGAACCGGGACCAATGTGGGCATTGGTCCCGGTTCGTGAGCCCAGGGGGCCGGCCGGGCCACGTGGGCCATTGGTCCCGGTTCGTCTGGACCTTTTGGTCCCGGTTGGTGGGACGAACCGGGACCAATGGGCCTCGCTCCTGGCCCACCACCATTGGTCCCGGTTGGTGGCTTGAACCGGGACCAAAGGCTCCCCTTTAGTCCTGGTTCATGCCACCAACCGGGACCAATGAGGTGCCTATATATACCCCCTCGCGCAAGAGCAGAGCATAGTGCTTTGTTTTTTCTGGCCGAGGGGGAGAGGGCTTTGTGGTGCTCTAGCTCACCTCCTATGCACATGAGGTGTTCGATGGAATGCCCGAGCCACACTACTTAAGCTTTCTCCTCTCAAAGCTCGACCTCCAAGCTCCATTTTCCTCGAGATTTGTCTAGATTTAGCGGTCCGTCGCGCCCCGTCCCCGTCTTCACCGCCGTCGATCACCCGCGCCGATCTCATCACCGACACCACCGTGGTGAGCCTCTTGTTCTTATCTTCTTTCTGAAAGGAAAAATATTCTTACTTGTATGTTTAGATAGATACTTGTATCATTTTCTTACATTTATTATTGCATCTTATATAGTGCGATGGTTTTGGTATCCGCCCCCGTCGGCCCTCGTCCTGTCTATGATTCGGATTTGGTATGTATATTATCTTTATAACTATTGGTTCATTTATTGTTTATGAAAATAATGCCGACCAACGTGACATAGATTTTATTTATCTAGGATGTATGTGAATCGGAAATGCCAACCGACCCTATTGTCGAGAGGTTAAATTTAGTTGAAGAAGAAAACAATTTGTTGAAGGAAAAAATAAAAAAATTTGAGGAGGAGAAGATGATATTGGAGTTGCATGTTGCGGATGTCGTCGATGATCACAAGATCAAGATGGATGCAATGCGCTTGAAGATTAGAAAGATTAGAAAATATGCCATTCATACTGAGGCTTGCTATCATTATGCCGTTGGATCAATTGTTATCTTGGTTGCGATTATGATCGCATTTGTTTTCGCATTGAAATGTTTTACATAGTTTCAATGTATGGTTTAATTAATTAGATGCTCTGGAGAGCTATATGTTGTTAGATGAGAACTATGTATGCACTTTGGTTTTAATGTGATGATGAACTTCTATTAATTTGGACACTTAATTATATATAATGCACGCAGATGAACCGGCAATGGATGTACGGTGATAGACACACCCGCGAGTACATTAAGGGCGTGCATGAGTTTCTCGATGCGGCTGAGGCAAACAAGCAGAATGGTTTTATGTGTTGTCCATGCACTGAATGTGGGAATATGAGGTCTTACTCTAACCGGAAAATCCTTCACTCCCACCTGCTTTACAAGGGTTTCATGCCACACTATAATGTTTGGACGAGGCACGGAGAAATAGGGGTTATGATGGAAGACGGCGAAGAAGAAGAGTACGATGACAACTATGTGCCCCCTGAATACGGTGATGCTGCAACGGGGGGAGCTGGTGAAGATCAAGAGGAACCACACAATGTGCCCAATGATGCTGCCACGGGTGAAACTGCTAAAGATCAAGAGGAACCAGACGATGTGCCCGATGATGATGATCTCCGCCGGGTCATTGTCGATGCAAGGACGCAATGCATTAGTCAAAAGGAGAAGCTGAAGTTCGATCGCATGTTAGAGGATCACAAAAAAGGGTTATACCCCAATTGCGAAGATGGCAACACAAAGCTCGGTACCGTACTGGAATTGCTGCAGTGGAAGGCAGAGAATGCTGTGGCTGACAAAGGATTTGAGAAGCTACTGAAAATATTGAAGAAGAAGCTTCCAAAGGATAACGAATTGCCCGACAGTACATACGCAGCAAAGAAGGTCGTATGCCCTCTAGGATTGGAGGTGGAGAAGATACATGCATGCCCTAATGACTGCATCCTCTACCGCGGTGCATACAAGGATCTGAACGCATGCCCGGTATGCGGTGCGTTACGGTATAAGATCAGACGAGATGACCCTGGTGATGTTGACGGCGAGCCCCTCAGGAAGAGGGTTCCTGCGAAGGTGATGTGGTATGCTCCTATAATACCACGGTTGAAACGTTTGTTCAGAAACGAAGAGCATGCCAAGTTGATGCGATGGCACAGTGAGAACCGAAAGAAAGATGGGAAGTTGAGAGCACCCGCTGACGGGTTGCAGTGGAGAAAAATCGAGAGAAAGTACTGGGATGAGTTTGCAAAGGACCCAAGGAATGTATGGTTTGCTTTAAGCGTGGATGGCATTAATCCTTTTGGAGAGCAGAGCAGCAATCACAGCACCTGGCCCGTGACTCTATGTATGTATAACCTTCCTCCTTGGATGTGCATGAAGCGGAAGTTCATTATGATGCCAGTTCTCATCCAAGGCCCTAAGCAACCCGGCAACGAAATTGATGTGTACCTAAGGCCATTAGTTGAAGAACTTTTACAGCTGTGGAATGGAAACGGTGTACATACGTGGGATGAGCACAGACAGGAGGAATTTAACCTTAAAGCGTTGTTGTTCGTGACCATCAACAATTGGCCCGCTCTCAGTAACCTTTCAGGACAGACAAACAAAGGATACCACGCATGCACGCACTGTTTAGAGGACAATGAAAGTATATACCTGGACAAATGCAGGAAGAATGTGTACCTGGGCCATCGTCGATTTCTTCCGACCAACCATCAATGTCGAAAGAAAGGCAAGCATTTCAAAGGCGAGGCAGATCACCGGAAGAAGCCCGCCATGCGCACTGGTGATCACGTGCTTGCTATGGTCAATGATTTACACTACGTAATCTTTGGAAAGGGTCCCGGTGGACTAGCTGTTCCGAATGACGCTGAGGGACACGCACCAATGTGGAAGAAGAAATCTATATTTTGGGACCTACCCTACTGGAAAGACCTAGAGGTCCGCTCCTCAATCGACGTGATGCACATGACGAAGAACCTTTGCGTGAACCTGCTAGGCTTCTTGGGCGTGTATGGGAAGACAAAAGATACACCTGAGGCACGGGAGGACCTGCAACATTTGCACGAAAAAGACGGCATGCCTCCGAAGCAGTATAAAGGTCCTGCCAGCTACGCTCTTACGAAAGAAGAGAAAGAAATCTTCTTTGAATGCCTGCTCAGTATGAAGGTCACGACTGGCTTCTCGTCGAATATAAAGGGAATAATAAATATGCCAGAGAAAAAGTTTCAGAACCTAAAGTCTCATGACTGCCACGTGATTATGACGCAACTGCTTTCGGTTGCATTGAGGGGGCTTCTACCGGAAAACGTCCGATTAGCCATTGTGAAGCTATGTGCATTCCTCAATGCAATCTCTCAGAAGGTGATCGATCCAGAAATTGTACCAAGGCTAAGGAGTGATGTGGCGCAATGTCTTGTCAGTTTCGAGCTGGTGTTCCCACCATCCTTCTTCAATATCATGACGCACGTCCTAGTTCATCTAGTCGACGAGATTGTCATCCTAGGGCCCGTATTTCTACACAATATGTTCCCCTTTGAGAGGTTCATGGGAGTCCTAAAGAAATATGTCCGTAACCGCGCTAGGCCAGAAGGAAGCATCTCCATGGGCCATCAAACAGAGGATGTTATCGGGTTTTGTGTTGACTTCATTCCTGGCCTTAACAAGATAGGTCTCCCTAAATCGCGGTATGATGGGATACTGACTGGAAAGGCACTCTTGGAAGAGACTCAATAATATGCAGGGACGGATATTCTTGGTCTCAAGCACACTACACAGTTCTACAGAACTCTACCTTGGTGACCCCGTATGTCGATGAACACAAGAACAGTCTGCGCTCCAAACACCCGGAGCAGTGCGACGACTGGATTACATGTGAACACATCAGGACTTTCAGCAGTTGGTTGGAAACACGTCTCAGAGGTGATAACACTGTTTGTGATGAGTTGTACTTGTTGTCCAGGGGACCATCTTTGACTGTATTGACTTACAAAGGATACGAGATAAATGGGAATACATTTTACACGATCGCCCAAGATCAAAAGAGCACCAACCAAAACAGCGGTGTCCGCTTTGATGCAGCAACCGAGAGCGGAAAGGACACATATTATGGTTACATAGTGGACATATGGGAACTTGACTACGGACCTGATTTTAAGGTCCCTTTGTTTAAGTGCAAATGGGTCAATCTGTTAGGCGGCGGGGTACAGGTAGACCCACAGTACGGAATGACAACAGTGGATCTGAAAAATCTTGGGTACACTAATGAACCGTTCGTCCTAGCCAATGATGTGGCACAGGTTATCTATGTGAAGGACATGTCTACCAAACCGAGAAAAAGAAAAGATAAGGAAGCGAATACATCATACGATGAGCCAAAGCGCCACATAGTTCTTTCAGGAAAAAGGGACATCCTGGGAGTGGACGGCAAGACAGACATGTCTGAAGATTATGAAAAGTTTCATGAAATTCCTCCCTTCAATGTCAAGGCTGACCCAAGCATCCTGATAAACAATGAAGATTATCCATGGTTACGGCGCAATAAGCAAATGACACAAGCGAAGAAAAAGTGAAGACTTTCTCCCGCAACTATTATGATGATACCATGCCAAATTTGTAACAGACGAACATGCTACCATTGTCCGTTTTGTACATGCACATGCTATGTGGGTGAAATTATGATACCATCCCAACTTTCAACTTTTTCAGAGTTCATTTGAAATGCTTTCATGTCTTATGGTTTGAAACTTTGATACTTCGAAAGTGATTGTCCATTTTGTACACGAAGTGCATCAAGTTTTTGTCGTAACCCTCTCTACTTTTTGGAACATGCTATGTGGGTGAAATGATGATACCATGCCAACTTTCAACCTTTTCAGAGTTCATTTTGAAATGCTTTCCAATTTTAGAGTCATTTAGCTCAAAGAATGAATTAATAGTAAACAGAATAAACTACAAAACTTTTATGAAAATAAAAACAATCAATTAAAATATTATGTTATGATCAACTAAAATAAAACTATAATATTCTTTAATAGCAAAAAGAATATAATTTTGTGACCTAAAATCAAACTATAAGTATTTAATTGTAAGTATAAATAAAAAATAAATAGCAAAGAAGAAAAAAATTCTAATTTTATAGTAAAGTTATTCATAAACTAGTGATTCACACAAATTTTTAAAAATTCAAATTTAAACTATTTAAAATTTAAAACTAATGGCACTAACAGAAAGTTTATAATTTTTGTGACCTAAAAGCAAAAAGAAATCAATAAAAAACTGTAAGTATTTAGTTGTAAGTAGAAATAAAAAATAAAAAGAAAAAAAATTCTATTTTTATATTAAAGTTATTCATAAACTAGTGATTCACACAAATTTTTAAAAATTCAAATTTAAACTATTTAAAATTTAAAACTAATGGCACTAACAGAAAGTTTATAATTTTTGTGACCTAAAAGCAAAAAGAAATCACTAAAAACTGTAAGTATTTAGTTTTAATTAGAAATAAAAAATAAAAAACCAAAAAAATATAGAAATAAAAATGAAAAAACCAAAAAAATGCCTCCTACTCGGCCTCCACGGCCTGAATACGACTAGAAACCCTACATGGGCCAGGATTCAGGCCCGCAGAAAGCCCAATAAGCCAACACGCAGTAGCAAGTTTAGGCCCGAAAGCCTGCATTAGAGAGGAGCTCGAATGGGTAGGAACACCAAAGCTTATAAACCAGTGCCGGCGCCCTTCAGCTAGCGATGTGGGACTAAACTTTTGGGCTCGGGGCAGCAAAGGCCATTGGTCCCGGTTGGTGGCACCAACCGGGACTAAAGGGGGCATTGGTCCCGGTTCGTGGCACCAACTGTGACCAATGCCCCCCTTTAGTCCCGGTTGGTTCCACCAACCGGGACCAAAGGCCGCCGCTTCCCGCCCTTTGGGCTGCTGAAAATTGGCCTTTGGTCCCGGTTCATGGCACCAACCGGGACTAAAGAGGGCATTAGTCCCGGTTTGTGCCACCAACCGGGACCAATGCTCCGTCTATATAAGCCACACTTGTGAAAATTTTGGTTCAGTTTCTTCGATCCCGCCCCGACGTCGCCGCCAGGCTGCCCCTGTGCTTGCCTCGCCGTCGCCGCCGTTGCCCCTGCCCCGCCCCCGAGCACGCCCTGCCTCGCCGTCGTCGCCGGCCGCCCGTCCACCGCCCCCGAGCACCCCCTGCGTCGCCGAGCCCATCCGCCGCCCCCGAGCACCCCCTGCACCCCCGAGCCCGTCCGCCGCCGCCGAGCGCGCCCCGCCGTCGCCCTCGCCCTCGCCGACCCCGAGCCCGTCCTCGTCGTCGTCGCCCCCGACGCCGGCCGCCCGCGTCTCCTCCCCTATCCCTCCGGGAGAGGTAGCTACCGCCCCATCCTCCCCCCTTCCTTCCTTCCCTGCTCCTTAATTTGCAAAATATTGATATGATGTAGATGTATGTATGTATGTATGTATGTATGAGTTGGGGAGAAAGTTTATAATTTTTGCTCATATATACTGTACATGTATGCATGATGAATTTTGATATTTTTTTGTTCATATATAATGTAGATGTATATGTATGTATGGAATGATATCGATGGATGTATGTATATAGAACATTCGTAGAAAAAAATGTCCCCCTCCGGTTCACTCGGGAACACTAACTATCTCGGAGAAAAAAATGTTATCAGGGAAAAAAATGTTATTGGGGTCGAGGGTCGTCGAACATGAGAGGAAGAAGAGGATAAAAAAGAAGAGGAAGAAGAAAAAAAAAGAGGAGAAGAAAGAATAGAGGAGCTTCTCCTCTATTCTTTCTTCTCCTCTTTTTTTTCTTCTTCTTCATCTTTTTTTTATCGGGAGGGGTCGACGGTCGCCTAGGGGTTGAGGGTGGGGGGGGTCGAGAACGCCGGACATTCATGAGAGAGGCGAGGAAGAAGGGGAAGAAGAGGGAGAAGAAGATGAGAGGAAGAAGAGGAAGTCTTCTCCTCTATTCTTTCTTCTCTTCTTTTTTCTTCTTCTTCTTCCTCTTTATTTTATCGGGAACGAGAGTCGTCGAGAGGTCGAGGAGCGGTAGAGGAGAAACCCTAAATAGAAAGTATCGTCGGTGTGAGATACATGTACCGTCAGTGCCGGACACTACACCCACATCCCACAAGTGGCGCGGGCTTCGACGCCCACGTCACTTGTGGGACGTGGATGTAGTGTCCGACACCGAAGGCCACATGTATCTCACACCCACGATACTTGCTAGCTATTTAGGGTTTCCTCTACCGAAAAGAAGAGGAGAAATAAATAAGAAGAAGAAAAAAGAAGAAAAAGAAGGGGAGAAGAAGAAAGGAATAGAGGAGAAGAAGAGAAAAATAGAATATATATATTCTATTTTCCCTTTTCTCCTCTATTCCTTTCTTCTTCTCCTCTTTTTTTTCTTCTTTTTTTCTTTGACACGTGGGGGGGGTCGAGAACGCCGGACATTCATGAGAGAGGCGAGGAAGAAGGGGAAGAAGAGGGAGAAGAAGAGGAGAGGAAGAAGAGGAAGTCTTCTCCTCTATTCTTTCTTCTCTTTTTTTTTCTTCTTCTTCTTCCTCTTTATTTTATCGGGAACGAGGGTCGTCGAGAGGTCGAGGAGCGGTAGAGGAGAAACCCTAAATAGAAAGTATCGTCGGTGTGAGATACATGTACCATCAGTGTCGGACACTACACCCACATCCCACAAGTGGCGCGGGCTTCGACGCCCACGTCACTTGTGGGACGTGGATGTAGTGTCCGACACTGAAGGCCACATGTATCTCACACCCACGATACTTGCTACTATTTAGGGTTTCCTCTACCGAAAAGAAGAGGAGAAATAAATAAGAAGAAGAAAAAAGAAGAAAAAGAAGAGGAGAAGAAGAAAGGAATAGAGGAGAAGAAGAGAAAAATAGAATATATATATTCTATTTTCTCTTTTCTCCTCTATTCCTTTCTTCTTCTCCTCTTGTTTTTTCTTCTTTTTTTTCTTTGACACGTGGGGGGGGTCGAGAACGCCGGACATTCATGAGAGAGGCGAGGAAGAAGGGGAAGAAGAGGGAGAAGAAGAGGAGAGGAAGAAGAGGAAGTCTTCTCCTCTATTCTTTCTTCTCTTTTTTTTCTTCTTCTTCTTCTTCTTTATTTTATCGGGAACGAGGGTCGTCGAGAGGTCGAGGAGCGGTAGAGGAGAAACCCTAAATAGAAAGTATCGTCGGTGTGAGATACATGTACCGTCAGTGTCGGACACTACACCCACATCCCACAAGTGGTGCGGGCTTCGACGCCCACGTCACTTGTGGGACGTGGATGTAGTGTCCGACACCGAAGGCCACATGTATCTCACACCCACGATACTTGCTAGCTATTTAGGGTTTCCTCTACCGAAAAGAAGAGGAGAAATAAATAAGAAGAAGAAAAAAGAAGAAAAAGAAGAGGAGAAGAAGAAAGGAATAGTGGAGAAGAAGAGGAAATAGAATATATTCTATTTTCTCTTTTCTCCACTATTCAGGAGGTGGAAGAAAGAGCTGAATAAGTTTGTCGAAAATAATGAGACACCAGAATTCAAGGGCAGATATGAGAAGATCAGAGATCACTGGCCCGCATTTGTGGCCCACAAGACATCAGAAAAGAGTAAGAAGATGTCGGCGACAAACAAGCAAAATGCTGCGAAGAAGAAGCTTCACCATCGCGCGGGGTCAGGTGGCTACCTCGTAGCCTTGCCTAAGTGGTCCAAGACTGAGAATGATCTGGTTCATAAAGGGATCGAACCAGAGACAATTAACTGGCCAGACCATTGCCAGACTTGGTTCTTCGGGGCTGGCGGAACACTGGACCCTGTAACAGGGAAGTGCATTTGGACGAACGATCAAATGGACATACCAGTCAGTAAGCTTAAGCAGTATATCGAAGCAGCGCAGGAAGGGACGTTCTTTCCAGACAGAGAGAACGACGAGCTCACAATGGCCCTCGGGAATCCTGAGCACCCTGGACGGACACAAGGCACGCCAAGCTCCATTCCATGGAAGGTTGGGTTTCCAGACGCAGGCGGTTACAAATCCCATGAGAGGAGGAAAAAAGTGCAGCAGACCCAAATACAGGCGCTGCAAGCAAGGGTAGACGCGATAGAGGAACGAGAAGCAAATCGCAGCAAACGTACTGCCGAAGCCTCCCCCGAAGCTACCCTACCATCTCAGCGCAGAAGCAGTGTGGCTTCCACGGAGCTGCTTCAGCTGGAGCATGCCTTGACGGCTCCTGCCAGCTATCCCGTGGATGCTATAACGGAGTCTCAAAATTGCCACCTTATGACGCAATGGATGAATTTGAAGGTCAAGGCGGCTGTTGGCTCTGTTTATCCTACTGAACCCGGCGCAACTTTTCACTGCCGGCCGATTCCAGAAGGATATGCTAGGGTGATGGTGGATGAGATAACGGAGGGATTTGAGGACCTCCATCTTGACTACCCTACCGGTGAAGGGGAGACTCGGCTGGGGTCTGCTCTAAAGACTCCATGCCTATGGCGGAAGGAGCTCATCAACCTTCCGAACTGGACGCCACCGCCTCCTCCTCCTCCTCCGGTGAGTCAGGGCACTCCGCCTCCACCGCCTCCTCCTCCGGCGAGTGACGATTAGGGCCCTCGGTCGGCTCCTTCTCCGGCGCGTGGCGGCACTCCGCCTCCTTCTCCGCCTGCGCCGACATGCCCGAGCAGCCAGCCTCCTCCTTCTCTGCCTCGTCAGCAAGGGAGGAAGAGACCTGCCGCCGCTCCAGCTGCTCCGGCGCGTCGTAGTCCTTCTCCTCCGCCGCTTAAGCAAGTAAAGAAGACAACCGCTCCGTCTGCTCGGTCGGCGTCTAGCAGTACAACTAGAGGCGGGAGGACATATAGATTCGGTCCTTCTCTGAAGACTCCAGAGAAGTTACCATATGAGAGGACCCTGGAGGAGAACGCCGAGATCGCGCGAGAAGAAGTGAGGAACTTCTTTGAAGGGGTGAAAGCAAAGAAACATCCACCTCCGGAGGAGAAGGTAGATCGGGTGAAAGTGAAGCGCACTCTGGCTGCCCTGACAAAACCACCGAAGTCTGATCCGCCGAAAGGAAACTATGACCGCATTATTGGAAAGGAATTTGCCGAAGCGGAGCGGTCGGGAAGTACTGTCAGTGATCAAAGGCTGAAAGAACGACGAGCTGGGAAACAAATTGCCCAGCTCGGCGAACAAGCGAAGCAATCGTGCCCCCCGCTCAAGGTGCCTAGCCACAACATCGATAATGATCCGAGGATGGTGCCCGGTTATAGCAATCTTGCAGATTACCTGCCCGACGAAGTACATTATGAACCCATGGAGGTGCAAATACAAAGATACGAGTACGGGAAGCCTCTCGTCAAAGATGAAAGATCTCTATCAACGATGATGCGAAGATTGCATGATTGGTACTTGAAAATCTGCAGAGACTCTGGGGGGAGGAGTACTTTGTATTTCAAAGTTAAAAAGGAGCATGACCTCGTTGGAATTGATCTGTTGCCTGTTCCATTTGAGGAGTTTTATCAGTTTTTCAATCAATTGGCCCTCGATAAAACAACGGTCGCCTGCTACTGTCTGTAAGTAGTACTACTTCTGTCATTAAGTTTCTCTATATAGCTTAGCTCTTTCATTGCATGTATTTATAATCATCCTCACTATATTATGCAGATTGAAGATCGCCGAATTGAAGAAAAGACAAGTCGGTGATATTGGGTTCATTAACACATATCTCATAGATGCAACTCAGGTTAAACTTTATGCCGCAGCTACCGAGGCCAACTTGCTACGATCGTTCGTAATAAATCAAAACAAAGATATAATACTCTTTCCTTACAACTTCAGGTGAGTGTTACTGTCTTGTGCGTATTCGGTTTCCCTTATATATTAGTCAAGGTTATAGTAATGTAATTCATGAGTTATGCATGTGTGTGCAGTTTCCACTATATTCTCCTAGAGATTAAGCTTGAGCAGGGAGTAGTAACCGTCTTGGACTCTAAACGAAAAGATCCCAAGGAGTATGCGGACATGACTGAAATCCTCAAGAAGTAAGTTAAATTGATCATTATCCACCATATCAGCAACTTTGTTCATTTCCTGATATCAAGTAATTGTTTTTTTTGTCCGGCAGGGTTTGGAGAAAATTCACCAAAACAGTTCCGGGACTGCCAAAGGAGCTGGAATTTAGACACCCGAAAGTAAGTACTATAGTAGCATGTTCCGCGCATCTCCTAGTGATTCAAGCGCTAGTTTCATCAATACCATTTAGCATTCTTGCTTATCAGTTTGATTGACCTCTATTTCTTGTAAAGTGGTTGTGGCAGGAACAAGGGAATGATTTCTGTGGATACTACATCTGCGAGTCCATCCGCCACACGACCTGTGAGTGGGGCGGGTACTCTAACGAACAATATGAAGTACGTAAATAACAATATTCACAATTTTATTTTATTACCATCATTTGTGTTGAGTTTCATTCATTTATTTATATATATATATATATATATATATATATATATATATATTGACCCCCTTCTTCAAATTAGATGTTTCGGAAGCGGGATGAACTCCTAGCACCAGCTCGCATGCGAGCAATTCAAGAGGAATTGGCGGCATTCTTTCTTGACCACGTGATCCCTGAAGACAGAGAATTCTATGTGGACCCTGAGTCCGTATGATTATATTTGTAAGAGATAATTATTGTATATATGTAGCCGGTAGTGTCAGATAGATATACGAGAACTTGTTGTTCGACCAATCTCTCGGAGAAGGAGAGGTGGTCGATATCACTTCTCTCTGTATATATGCATATATGTTCATGACGATCTTTTGTTTCCTTCGTTTGCTTACTAGCTAGCTAGCGTGTCTAGTCCTCTCTATATACGTATGTATAGTACGTAGCGTCGACCAAGCACGGACATAACAGAGGACACTTCTCTCTATTAATTATAACTAGCTAACACAATATATGAAACACCTAAATTAACCCCCCAAAACCCCCACCCCCCCTTCAGAAAAAAACAAAAACCCCAGCCACAGAAGTGCTGACGCGTGGATGCCTATTGGTCTCGGTTGATGCCACCAACCGGGACCAAAGGGTCTCCTGACTGGGCTCTGCGCACTGCCCACGTGGAGGGCCTTTAGTCCCGGTTCTGGATTGAACCGGGACTAAAGGGGGGAGGTATTAGTACCGACACTTTAGTCCCGGTTCCGGGACTAAAGGCCCTTACGAACCGGGACTATAGGCCCTTTTTCTACCAGTGTGTGTCTCCATTATATAATTTGATGTTGAAAGTATACCCATGCTCGGTCTTCAAGTAAACTCTCTTTACCTCCATATCATCTATAGCACTAAAACCTATCTTATCCAAGACAAAAATTCTTGCATGGTAGGGGATGCGCTAGTAGAATAGTGAAAATTTAAAATTATAAGTTGAAGCAAATGAAGCATAAGTCATGCTTTAAAATTATAAGTTGAAGCAAATGAAGCATAAGTTTTGCATTCAAATAATAGTTGCCATTGTGACTTACTGTATCCACTTCGAATGTCTCATTCAGCTTGATGCTGAAGCGTCTACCATCAACAAGGAAATTTTTGTCGCACAGGCGGCGCTGGTCTTCACAGTGTTCGGACATAATGAAATATTTTTCATCGTCAGATGACATTTCCTATGTTCATATAGGGGAAACATTAAATACTTATTACTATCTAACATTAATTAATATCTAGCCAATTCAAAAATATATTCATCTAACATATGACATTAATATATGTAACTATATTCATCTCTAACAATTGACATTACTATATATTTAACTTTTCTATCTAATTCATCTAACATTCGACATTAATCTAACATTTATATAAACTCAAAGTATATAAAAAATTAAATAAACAGAAAAACTCATTAACAAATAATATTTTAATTAGATCATCAAATCTCAGATACGATAATTTTCTTACTAAAAATAAACTAGTTATATTAATTATTCAACTAGTTCAAATCTCAAATACATAAATAAATTAGTTCGATAATTTTCTTACTAAAAATAAACTAGTTATATTAATTATTCAACTAGTTCAAATCTCAAATACCTAAATAAACTAGTTCGACAATTTTATATGTGTGTGTATGTGTGTGTACAGATGTGTGTATGTATATATGTGTGTGTATGTGTGTATATGTGTGTGTGTCTGTGTACGTATACACTGCAGTGCGCGGCCCCGTACGCCGCCGCCCCGTACGTACGAGCGGGGGCGCCGGCGTACGGGGCGGGGGCGGCGGCGTACGTACGGGCCGGGTGCGCGCGCGGCCTCGGGTACGCGAGAGCGAGAGTGACGTACGGGCCGGACCGCGGCGCGACGACGACGGACGGCGGGCGACGGGCGGCGGGCGACGGGCGACAGGCGGCGGGCGACGGGCGACGGGCGGCGGGCGACGGGCGGACGACGGGCGACGGGCGGCGGGCGGCGACGACGGGATCGAGCGGCGTGCGGCAATGTCGCGAGAGGTTGGAGACGAAGTGGGGAGATGTAACTGAAATTTTCGTAAGTGTTGTATATATAGGAGAGGCCTTTAGTACCAGTTGGAGCCACCAACCGGTACTAAAGGCCAACTTTAGCCAGGCCAAGAGGCGGGAAGAGCAGGCCTTTAGTACCGGTTGGAGCCACCAACCGCTACTAAAGGCCTCGCGTTGCCACCCCGCAGTGCGCAAAGTTTAGTCCCACCTCACCGGGCGAAGGGCAGCCGCACTAGTTTATAAACCCAGCCGCGGCTACCTATTTGAACTCCTCTATATAGCAGGCTTGTGGGCCTAACTTCTACGCGCTGCCCTGTGAGTCTGCTGGGCCTTTAGGGCCTGTAATTGCACGCCCGTGGCCTAGCAGGCCCACGGGGCAGCGCCCCAAATTTTTTTATAGTTTTTTTCTTTTCTGCTTTATTTTCTTCTATTTATTTCTGCGTAGTTTTTTGTATAGTTTTTTCTTTTCTGTTATATTTATTTTCTTCTATTTATTTGTGAGTAGTTTTTCATCTAGTTTGCCAAAATTCAACATTTTCAGAGTTCATTTTGTAGTGATTTTCAATTTCACGGTCATTTTGTAAACGATTGAAAAATAGTAAATATAATATTTTTTCTTTTCTGCTTTATTTTTTCTTCTATTTATTTCTGAATAATTTTTTCTTTTCTGCTATATTTATTTTCTTCTATTTATTTCTGAGTAGTTTTTTTATATAGTTTTTTTCTTTTCAGCTATAATTTTTTTCTTTTCTGCTATTTTTTCTTTTTTGCTATTTTTTCTTTTCTGCAAAACTTGATGGTCAAAGTCTGGAGTTATAACCAAAGTTTAAAAAAATGAAATGTCGACGTGCAACTAGTTTTTGCCATAACAAAAGAAGTCCGGAGTTATAATAAGTTATTAAAAATAAAAAAGAGGTGCAATGCTCGTTAATTAGCTTCAAGCCTTTCAGAATAGTGTAAACTGCACTGCACATAGCTCCGTGCAGTCTACCATATTCCTGAAGGCTTGAAGCTAAGCAACGTGAGCATTGAGCCTCTTCTTTATCGTCTCTGCACTCAGGGCTTATAAACCGCTCCTAGTCCCTCTCTCTTCGCGAGGTGGGACTAAAAAATAGCTTACTAAGAAACTGTAGTACTGGTTCATGCCATGAACCGGTACTAAAGGTGCTCGTGGGGCCCCAGCCTTATCTGACACAACCTCATTAGTACCAGTTTGTGGCACGAACCGGTGCTAAAGGTTTGCCACGAACCGGTACTAAAGAGCTCCTCCCGCCTAGCAGTTGAAACCGGTATTAAAGAGCTCCTTCCGCCTAGCAGTTGAATGGTTCATACTGAATGCACAAAAAGTCTGGACTTGTAATAAGTTTAAAAAAATAAAATGCCTTTGTAACAAATGAGTTTAATTTCGTCATAAACCTGAATACTTCGAAAGAGATTGTCCAGTTTGTAAACGAAGTGCATCCAGTTTTTGTCGTAACCCTCTCTAGTTTTTTGAACATGATATGTGGGTGAAATGATGATACCATGCCAAGTTTCAACTTTTTCAGAGTTCATTTGTAGTGTTTTTCAATTTCCAGGTCATTTAGTTCTCAAAACAAATCATTAAATGCATAAAAAATAGCAAATGAAGGCATAAACGGTTGAAAGTTGATGGCGTCGCTTTGAATGGTGCATACTGAACGCAAAAAATATAAGAGCATTTAGATCATGATCTTATATCTTTTTTACAGTCTAAATTGTCAATATGATCTTATAACATCAAAAATACTTTGATCATCAATGATCTTTGTGTGTACAATCTGAATTGTCAATATGAGTCATCAACGATTTATAAATCGATGAAGACTCATATTGCGGCCACAAATTCTACACATAGAGTTCACTGAAGACCAAGTGCTTGTGATAGTTTGAGAAATAACATATTTAAGGTGGTAAAAGGCTTGTTAGGGGAGCGAGGTGGGACTAAAAACAGTTTGCCATAACCTCATTAGTACCGGTTCATGGTACGAACCGGCACTAAATGGTGATGGTGGGGCCATAGCCTGACCGCAGGCTGCCACGGCCTCTTTAATACCGGTTCGTGGCATGAACCGGTACTAAAGGTTCGCCACGAACCGGTACTATTGATCGCCGCCACGAACCGGCACTAATGTACACATTAGTGCCGGCCCAAATTCAAACCGGCACTATTGTGCTTCACATTTGTTCATTTTTCTACTAGTGAGTTTTGATGTTGCGAGATCCACGGGAGGCGTGAGTGGTGGCGCAGCTCCATCGCCGTCGCCCCAGGTAATGGACCTTCTCTTTGGCGGTCACAAGGAGGAGACAATGCTGGACGCCTGGCAGTGCTGCATCGCCATCCCGTGGTTTTTTTTGGAGAGATCCATGGGAAGATGCGAGCGGTGGCGCTGCTCCATTGATGTCACCCTAGGTGTTGGACCTTCTCTTAGGCGGTCATAAGGGAGGAAACGGTGTTGCACGCCTGTCGGTGCCAAATCTCCATTCCATGGTTGCTGTGGCGAGATCAATGGGGTGGCATGGCTCCATTGGCGTCATCCTTCATCCACTCCGGCATTCGTAGGGGAGCTTGGCTGAACCTATGCGAGCTCACCCCCTAGTGAGACAACACTCGGTGGCTTCTCATTTGAGACGGTTGTATGACCTGATGTTGAGTTTATAAGGACTTGACTTGGATCTTTAATGGTGGTAGATTTTCGGAAGGATTAAATACTTATTTATTTATTTATTTATTTCCATCTCTTTCATTTCTACGCCTCTATCAAGTAGCCAATCCTAGCCGTCACCACGCGTTCCAATCACCGTTCCCTCCTCCTATGGCTGCCTCTCGGGAGACTGATCATGGAACAACTCTAGGCACTTGTCATGAAACAATCCAGATTTGGCAAAACAACTCTAGGCACTTTTTTATAAACAAGTGATTCTTGGCGGCAGAAAACTAGGCAACTAGGTGGAAGGCATGATGACCTTTGGCTACAGACGGAAGCACTTCAAAATATCACATGTGGAATATGATGTTATTAACTTCATGAGAAGATTAATTTTTTGAATGAGTAGATCCTTTGATTATTCATTAATTTGATGTATTCATTTCTAGCTCTATTATGCTGCAATCATGCTAACTAAAATTCCTAGATATGACATTACACAACATCATTTCACAAGACAATACATGGATTGTGAAATCCTATATCACTTGTTTCTAGATTTAATATTTAACCATCATCATGCAACATCGTATCTGACGTCTTGACTCGCTCCCACTGCTCCGGCGCCATCCCCTTGGAAATCTCTGATAATACCCTGGCCATGTGTGTCTCATCTTCTTTTGTGCACTTGATTTCTATCGATTTCAGCTTCTTGCACCAAAAAACAGTTGGTGTAGTTGAGCCATGGCATTCCGAAGATGCCGTCTCCTTCCTCCTATTCGTCGTGATTGGGGGAGCTTCAAACTATGGTTGCACATGTGAGATTATTTGATTAGCTAGAGTGGCAACAAGCCTAGAAATTATTGAAGGAAACAAAGCAAGCATAGGTGTCATGCGTGCATGTTGCGTACCGTGCACCGGTGCAATGCAAGCTTTTCCAAGTTAGGTGTGTTTCTGAGGATGCTTGTCAACACCTGGTAATTGACTCCGACATCACATTCTTCTAGGTGCAAGTTTGTCAAGTTATTCAACACTGGGAATTCTTGGGACTCCTTCTGAAGCAATGCCTGAAACACACACACATAAAATATATATATATATATAATGAGATTGGCGATCGAGTGCATGCCTATGAATGCTTACTAGATCCTCGTATCATATGACCATAATATTTATGATAATTGTATAGCTAAAGGACATGTTTCTAAGTTTTGGAATAATTAAATTTCTAAATGTGGTCTTCAAATCTTGATCATGCGATGCTTACCATGGTGATGAACCCGTGTAGATGTAGGCTTACAACATTGTTAAGGAGGGCTAGGAAGCCACTCATGGATTCCAAAAACTTGAGCTTCTGGTTCTCCCAAGCTTGGTGAGCGGGCAGGTGGACGTCGGCGGCCATGTCCGTGAGCCGGAGTGACGCCTCAGTAAGTGCCGGCAAGTGATACCGTGGGGCCAGCCCGAGTCCGGCTATGAATTCGAAGCTGCTCTCCCCGCCATACATGATGTCGAGGCGGAGGGAGGCGAGCCGGGGGGCCTCCAGCCCAGGAACGACGGCGGCAGTGAGGGCTGAAAGTGGGGCGATGACAGTGAGGCGCCTGAGCACGGGCGAGGCGAGGGAGAGAAGGTGCATCATGCACCTCTCGGCGTGGAGCTCCTGGAGGGTCGGGCAGTACCGGCCGAGGTGCTGGAAGAAGCCGAAACTGATACTGGCGCCGACCAGCCGCAGGGTCGTCAAGCGGCTGGTGAAACCAGCGGCGCACGCCGACATGCCCCGCTGCTGCCAGAGTCCGTCGGCGGCGGCGTAGCTGAAGGGGTTTGGGGGCGGGGATGATACGTGTGGCTTCCAGGAGACCAGGCTGTGGCCGGCGTTGGTACCGTGGATGCTGACGGCGACCGGGAGGTGGCGGAGGCCACGTCGGATCCACCTGCTAGACGTGGCGGTGTCGCAGCTAACCACGTGCAGGCGAAAGGCGTCGAGCCGCGTCCCTGGCGGGATCGACGTCAACGCGTGGTCGACGAAGTCCTCGAAACGGTCCCAGGTCTGGCCGTCGCCGGCGAACTCTCGCTCGTCGATGTCGACGACGGGCACGCCGCGCCACAGGTTCCTCCACCGCCGCGACAGCACGCCGGTCTGCACGGCCTGCCGGAAGCCGAGCAAGGAGATTATGACTTGCAGGAGGCTGTCCGGCAGGTCACCAAGCCGGTCAGCGACGTCCACGCAGCGGCGCTTGCAGTCGGCCATGAGGATCGGATCGGGTCAGGTCGCGTCGTCGCAGGGATTTAGTTGAATCGGATCAGAACAGAATTGCTTGGAATATTGCCGGCTGGTCCTCAAATAAAAAATCTGACGTTTGTTTGTCACGGCCGGCCTATGATCTGGCTATATGTGTTACTATAATAACATGGCCGAATCATGTCCTACTCGGACTAATCTAAACCTAATAAACAAATCAAAATAAAAAATACCCAATTTCTAGGCTACGTGTGCAAGAAGGAATCTCAACCAAAGCCACTATGTAGCACGTGCCGGTAGCAGGCATGACTTGACGCCTCCACATAAGACGCCGTGCGTAGCATCCGCCGAAGTCTTCACTTGTCAGCGACATGCACTGTCCGATGACTCCAAAAGAGACTCAAGTGTCACCTGCCGAGCCGCATGGAACCCGATCTGTTGATAGAGGGGACGACCCATACCGTCGCCGGCCCCAGAAAGGCTATCATTGGCCATGTAGGCTGGCAGGAGGCTGTCCGGCAGGTCGCCAAACCGGCCAGCGACGTCGGTGTCGTCCATGCAGTAGTGCTTGCTGGCATTGTAGTCCATGAGGATCGGATCGGCTCGCATTGCGTCGTCCGCTCGAGACGCTTCACGGTGACGGGATTGAGGTGGTCTTGTTGAGTTGAATCGGATCCGCAGGAACAGAAATTATTGGAATCCCGCATAGCAATAGCGACTAGAATTTTCGGTTAGTTTAGTCTTAATTTTTTGTGAATCGGTATTGAACTTCGTTTAAGTAAGTTTTATGTACTTATTTGAACATAATTTGTGTTTGTGTGCATCAAATTTGTGTTTGTGCTGCTCAAAAAAAATTTACACTGCAAAATCTTGGAGATTGACTAGAAACGATAAACTTTTAGAGATGCAAAAGTGCTCATCTAAAGATTACTCGGCCATTTACTCCTATAAAATTTAGGGGATCAGCTCGAGTTGTCCTTACGGTGACCACATTTCCATCGTTTCAGTCTTGAGAGCATCTATAGCTTGCTTTCTCAAATCCTCCTCAAACACGAATGCGCTCGGTCAGTGATGAGATAGGAGAAAGAAGAAAAAAGTGATCCAACCGAACCCCTCATACCATTCCTATACATCTAGGTTGTCCACGAACTCTCATATTGAGACTAAATGTATGGAGGACATAAGGGCTCGCTGAATCTCCCGGTCAGTCCGTCGCATAGGATATGACCGACTGCAGACCATCTTTTCTGGTATTATTATTATTTTTTCTCCCTCTTTCTTCATCTCCATCAATCACATGCAAATGATCGGACATGAACATATGAAAAAGAAATGGCGAGCATGGTTAAATGCAGGAACAAATAGGGACTCAAAATGGACGGACATGTCCTGGCGCGTCTGCATGCGTTTAGCGGGTGGATTTCCTATGTCTCTAGGTGACCACATTTCCATCGTTTCAGTCTTGAGAGCATCTATAGCTTGCTTTCTCAAATCCTCCTCAAACACGAATGCGCTCGGCCAGTGATGAGATAGGAGAAAGAAGGAAAAAGTGATCCAACCGAATCCCTCATACCATTCCTATACATCTAGGTTGTCCACGAACTCTCATATTGAGACTAAATGTATGGAGGACATAAGGGCTCGCTGAATCTCCCGGTCAGTCCGTCGCATAGGATATGACCGACCCCAGACCATTTTTTCTGGTATTATTTTTTTTCTCCCTCTTTCTTCATCTCCATCAATCACATGCAAATGATCGGACATGAACATATGAAAAAGAAATGGCGAGTATGGTTAAATGCAGGAACAAATAGGGACTCAAAATGGACGGACATGTCCGGGCGCGTCTGCATGCGTTTAGCGGGTGGATTTCCTATGTCTCTAGGTGATGGAGTCATGTACCTAGGGTAGGGTCACAGACCTGATCTAAGTACCATACCCAAGGACACCCTTAGAAGAGGTCACCTTCCAGTCGACCAACGAGGGATTCACTCGACTGACTTGAAGGACTCGACCACGAAGACTCACTCGACTACCAGGAGGTCAAAAGGCACTCTGCACTGCAACGGCCTGTAGTTAAGTAGACTTTATGATAGTTAAGACACTTTATGTGGGACGTTACCAGTAACGCCCCGGACTAAATACACCTTAAACCCTCCATTACGTGGGCTGGCTGGGGTCCTGGCGCACTCTATATAAGCCACCCCCCTCCACAGGCAGAAGGGTTCGGCATCCTGTAATTCGTATACACATAATCCACTCGACCGCCTCCGGGCTCCGAGACGTAGGGCTTTTACTTCCTCCGAGAAGGGCCTGAACTCGTACATCTCTTGTGTTTACAACCTCTCCATAGCTAGGACCTTGCCTCTCCATACCTACCCCCCACTCTACTGTCAGACTTAGAACCACGACAGTTGGCGCCCACCTTGGGGCAGGTGTTTTAGCGATTTTGTGGAGAAGTTGCGGTTCTTCCGAGTACTTTTATCATGATGACTGCTGGAGTTTTGGTTGAGGGTCGAGAGGTCCGTCTCGGTGCTCTCACCTTCGTCGCCGGCGACTCCGCCTGGCTCCAGGAGGCTCCACTCGACGTCGATGCGCTCCCCGTCCGTGGTGCGACGCATTTTCGCGCATGTGTCCGCGGCGTTCTGCTGCGGCAACCATCGACTCCGTATCGGTCGACTCCCCCATCGACCACCCTCCCGGTCTCCCGCCAGCGCAAGCGCTCGGGCCGGTCGAGGCTTCAGCGGTGGGTGAGGCACGCGGTGGCTCGCCAGACGGCCACCACCCAAGTTGCGGCAATCGAGCCCGACGAATCTCTCTACGGCCTGTTCGATCTGTCGACTGGCTCCGTAGAGACTGCATCCGAGTGCGATAGCAGTGATCCAGCGGCGGAAATCCTGATGGTCGACGGGCCCCGCAGTCCCCCTGGCTTCGCCCGTGATGGTGGAGCAGGCGACGGAGGCGACCCCGCACGAGACCACGAAGAGTACCAGCCCGAGCCACTCGACTCTCTGCAAAGAGAGGAACTTCGCCGCAGGAACGTGGATGCCCTGCGTACTCCCATCGCAGGAGAAACCCCCGAGGCTCGCGCCTTGGAGGAGGCACGTTTGGCCAATTTGGCCGAACGCACTCGACTGGAGAATCTTCAGCGAGCACTCGACGAGCGCGCGCGGCAACGAGTTCCCGACAACAGTCGACGTCAACTCTTCCCACCGACTCAGGTATATCGAACCCCAATTCAGAATTTAGCAGCTGCGACCCGTATAGCAGAGTCCATCCAGCCCTCTCAGTCGGAAGCTGGCAGAGGCTTGATGCAGATCAGGGATTTGCTCCGGGCAGCAGGAGATCAGAATTCGGCCGTGTCGCAGTCGCGCAACAGAATTCACAGTCGATCCGTCGCTGCGAATACGGTTCAGTCGGCTCACAGCCCCAGATCGCCTCCGCGGCGTGAAGGGCGCGAGAATCGGCGAGACCAATATGGTGACCGACTCGACCGAGATGATAGGCGTCGAGTGCCCAATTCCCCTCCGAGGGGTGGGTCTTACGCTCCTCGGCAGCAAGATGACAGACGTCAGCTCAGTGCGGGGCGAAGAGTTCCAGTCGACCCCAGAGAACCAGGCTTTGATGCGCGATCCATTATCGTGCAAGGCTTAGTCGACCGGAACAGAGCCCATCGAGGTGGACTCGATAGAGATGCGCCCACAAGCAGTCGAGTGCATGTTTCTGGTCCTGAATGTTTCAGCAGAGCTATCAGAGCCGCAGTCATCCCTCCCAATTTCAGGTTGGCAACGGGAGTCAGCAAGTTCACTGGTGAGTCTAAGCCTGAAACTTGGCTTGAAGACTACCGAGTGGCGGTTCAGATTGGTGGTGGGAATGACGAGGTGGCCATGAAGCATTTGCCCCTCATGCTGGAAGGTTCTGCCAAGGCATGGTTGACTCAATTACCTCCTAACAGCATTTACACTTGGGAAGATCTGTCCCGAGTGTTCATCAGAACGTTTGAAGGAACTTGCAAGCGACCGGCTGGATTGACGGAGCTGCAAGTCTGCGTGCAGAAGAACAATGAGACTCTCAGGGAGTATATTCAGAGATGGATCACTTTGCACCATACTGTGGAGAATGTGTCTGATCATCAGGCAGTCTGCGCCTTTAAGGATGGTGTCAAGAATAGAGAATTGAGTTTGAAATTTGGTCGAACCGGTGACATGACCTTGAGTCGGATGATGGAGATTGCTACCAAGTACGCCAACGGCGAAGAAGAAGACCGACTCCGAAGCGGCAAGCACAAGCCGAGTCAGCCGGAAAAGGGAAACACCAGTCGGAAACAGAAGCGGAAGGCTGAACCGGCAGCTCCTGGAGAGGCTCTGGCCGTGACTCAGAGAAAGTTTAAAGGGAAACCAAAAGGATCCTGGAACCCTAAGAAGGTAAAGGATAAGGAAGGGAACGATGTGATGGATATGCCGTGTCACATCCACACGAAGAAAGACGAAGAGGGGAATATCATCTACCCGAAGCATACCACTCGCCAATGTCGACTCCTGATCCAGCAGTTTTAGGGAAAACAGTCTAAGGACAAGGAGAAGGATTCGGACAAGCCCGCAGACAAGGAGGACAGTGAGGAAGGATATCCACACATCAACTCCACTCTGATGATCTTTGCAGATGTGGAAAGCAAGAGTCGATTGAAAGTCATTAACCGAGAGGTGAACATGGTCGCCCCAGCAAAAGCAAATTATCTGAGATGGTCCCAAACACCCATCACATTCGACCAATCTGATCACCCGACTCATATTGCCACCCCTGGGAGGCAAGCTTTGGTGGTCGATCCGGTTGTCGAAGGCACTCGACTGACAAAAGTGCTGATGGACGGTGGTAGTGGGCTGAATTTGTTGTATGCAGACACGCTGAAAGGAATGGGCATTCCGATGTCCCGACTGAGCACCAGTAACATGAGATTTCATGGAGTTATACCAGGGAAGAAAGCCGAGTCACTCGGCCAAATAGCTCTAGACGTGGTGTTTGGTGATTCGAAACATTTTCGCAAAGAGAAGTTGACGTTTGAGGTCGTGGATTTTCAGAGTGCATATCATGCCATTTTGGGGAGACCAGCTTATGCACGGTTCATGGCTCGACCATGTTACGTGTACCTCAAATTGAAGATGCCCGGCCCCAAAGGAGTTATCACTGTCACCGGTGATCGGAAAAAGGCAGAAGAGTGCTTTCAGAAAGGCTCAAAGATTGCTGATTCCCAGGTGACAGCGGTCGAGTTTGAAGAATACAAGCAAAACGCAGATCCGAGTGACTTGCTGCGATCCAAGAAACCAGCCACAGAGTCTGCATTCCAGTCGTCCGGTGAGACGAAGCCTGTTTACATTCACCCGACCGACCCCGATGCAGCTCCGACCCACATCTCCACAACACTCGACCCGAAATAGGAAGAAGCGCTCATCCAGTTCCTCCGTGAGAACTGGGACATTTTTGCATGGAAGCCCGCTGACATGCCAGGTGTTCCCAGGGGACTGGCTGAGCATCGCCTAAGAGTCGACTCATCTGCAAAACCAGTCAAAGAGCATCTTCGGCGGTCCGCCGTCCAGAAGAGAAAAGCCATTGGTGAGGAAGTGGCTCGACTGTTGGCGGCAGGATTTATCCGAGAGATATACCACTCCGAGTGGCTCGCTAATGTTGTCATGGTTCCTAAGAAGGACAAATCGCTCCGAATGTGCATTGATTTCAAGCACATCAACCGGGCCTGCCCGAAAGATCATTTTCCTCTCCCTCGCATAGATCATATTGTTGACTCGACCGCGGGATGCGAGAGACTGTCTTTTCTAGACGCCTACTCCGGGTACCACCAGATCCGTCTGTACGGACCCGACGAGGTAAAAACAGCTTTCATCACTCCATTCGGGTGCTTCTGCTATATCACCATGCCATTCGGCCTCAAGAATGCCGGAGCCACATTTATGCGAATGATTCAGAAGTGTCTTCTCACTCAAATCAGTCGGAATGTGGAAGCGTATATGGATGATATCGTCGTCAAGTCACGAAAAGGTTCCGACCTGCTCGCTGACCTCGCCGAAACATTTGCCAACCTCAGAAGGTATGATATCAAGCTCAATCCATCAAAGTGCACATTTGGAGTTCCTGGTGGCAAGTTACTCGGTTTTCTCGTTTCCGAGCGAGGAATCGACGCTAATCCAGAGAAGATCGGCACTATTCTCCGAATGAAACGCCCTGTGCGAGTGCACGATGTCCAGAAGCTTACTGGATGCTTGGCCGCATTAAGTCGATTCATCTCACGACTCGGTGAAAAGGCATTGCCTCTTTACCGACTGATGAAGAAGGCAGACAAGTTCGAGTGGACTCCAGAAGCTGATGCAGCGTTTGCCGAGCTAAAAGCTCTGCTCTCCACCCAGCCGGTGCTTGCTGCTCCAATCAGCAAAGAGCCTCTGCTGCTCTATATCGCAGCCACAGGACAAGTCGTCAGTACTGTGCTTACGGTCGAGCGGGAAGAAGAAGGAAAAGCTCTCAAAGTTCAGCGCCCAGTGTATTATTTGTCTGAAGTCTTGACTCCATCCAAGCAGAGATATCCTCATTATCAGAAGCTTGTGTATGGAATATACATGACCACAAAGAAGGTTGCTCATTATTTCTCTGATCATTCCATCACAGTCGTCAGCGACGCTCCACTATCAGAGATTTTGCACAACAGAGATGCAACTGGTCGAGTGGCTAAATGGGCGATTGAACTTCTTCCCCTTGATATCAAGTTTGAAGCAAAGAAAGCCATTAAGTCCCAGGCAATAGCAGATTTCCTCGCCGAGTGGATTGAACAGCAGCAGCCGACTGAAGTTCACTCGGAGCATTGGACCATGTTCTTTGATGGCTCTAAGATGTTGAATGGTTCCGGTGCTGGGGTTGTCCTGGTTTCCCCCAGAGGAGATAAGCTCAGATATGTGCTCCAGATTCACTTTGATTCCTCCAACAATGAGGCAGAATATGAGGCCCTCTTATATGGGTTGCGCATGGCCATTTCACTCGGCGTCCGTCGCCTGATGGTTTATGGCGACTCGGATTTAGTGGTCAACCAAGTGATGAAGGAGTGGGACGTGAGAAGCCCAGCCATGACTGGATACTGCAGTGCAGTGAGGAAGCTGGAAAAGAAGTTCGAGGGGTTGGAGCTCCATCATATACCCCGACTGAAAAATCAAGCAGCTGATGATCTAGCAAAGATAGGTTCCAAGAGAGAAGCCATTCCGAGTGGTGTGTTCTTGGAGCATATACACACTCCGTCAGTCAAAGAAGATCCTTTCACCGAAGAAGCTCCACAGCCCAAGAGTGCCACAGATCCGACTGAGGTTGAAGTCCCAGCGGTGGTCGACTTGATCATGGAGGTCTTGGTGGTCATTCCCGACTGGACAGTTCCATATATCGCGTATATCCTGAGAAAAGAGCTTCCGGAGGATGAGGAAGAGGCTCGACAGATCGTCCGTCGATCTAAGGCCTTTACCGTAATCAAAGGACAATTATACAGAGAAAGCGCGACTGGAGTTGGTCAGAAGTGCATAACACCAGAAGAAGGTCGACTCATCCTCAATGATATCCACTCGGGGACCTGTGGCCATCATGCGTCCTCTCGGACCATCGTGGCCAAAGCATACCGAGCCGGATTTTACTGGCCAAAGGCGAATGAGATGGCAAAGGAGATAGTGGATAAGTGCGAGGGATGTCAGTTCTACTCGAATATGTCGCACAAGCCTGCATCAGCCCTGAAGACCATTCCACTCGTCTGGCCTTTCGCAGTATGGGGGTTGGACATGGTCGGTCCTTTGAGAACAGGGCGAAGTGGCTTCACGCATGTACTGGTGGCAGTCGACAAGTTCACCAAGTGGATCGAGGCTAAACCAATCAAGAACCTTGACGCCGGTGCTGCTGTTAGCTTCATCAGAGAACTAATATTCAGATATGGAGTCCCGCACAGCATCATTACGGATAATGGGTCGAACTTTGACTCGGAGGAATTCAGATATTTCTGTAACTCTCAAGGCACACGAGTCGACTACGCTTCAGTCGCTCATCCGCAGTCGAATGGACAAGCAGAGCGAGCCAATGGCCTGATTCTCAAGGGACTGAAACCCCGACTGATGTGTGATCTCAAGCATGCAGCTAGAGCTTGGGTCGACGAACTTCCCTCGGTGCTTTGGGGACTGAGGACCACACCTAATTGGTCAACCGGAAGAACTCCATTCTTCTTGGTCTACGGAGCTGAAGCAGTCTTGCCGAGTGATCTTTTCCACAATGCTCCTCGAGTTGAAATCTACAACGAAGCAGAAGCTGAACAAGCGCGGCAAGACGCAGTCGACCTTTTAGAGGAAGAAAGGGAGATGGCTCTGATCCGGTCGACCATCTACCAACAAGATTTGCGTCGTTTCCACGCCAGAAATGTGAAAGGTCGAGCCTTCCAAGAAGGAGATTTAGTTCTCCGAGTGGATCAGAAGAAACAACACAAGCTTGCTCCTTCTTGGGAAGGACCCTTCATCGTCACCAAAGTTCTCCACAACGGGGCGTACCGTCTCTACAACGTCGAGCATAATATCGACGAGCCCCGAGCTTGGAACGCGGAACTACTCCGCCCATTTTACACTTAAGTTTTATCACTCGCATGAGTTGCAATAAAGTACTTCTGTAGTTCATGGACCTCAAAGTAATAGTGTCATAGTTACTCCATAATTTTTGTCACTTTTTACTTTGTCCAATGAAATTTCCCCCCAGTGGGTGACTTAGCCGCGAATCCGTTTCGCCTAAGTTTGTAAAAAATCCTACCGAGTGGTGAGCCAGACTCCCACTCGGAGGCTTAGCTGCGAATCCGTTTCGCCTAAGTTATCGAAAATCCTACCGAGTGAAGAGCAAACCTCCCACTCGAGGGCTTAGCTGCAGCCCAGTGCTCGCCTAAGTTATCAAAAATCCTACCGAGTGATAAGCCAGACTTCCACTCGGAGGCTTAGCTGCAGTCCAAGTACTCGCCTAAGTTACCGAAATCCTACCGAGTGAAGAGCAAACCTCTCACTCAGGGGCTTAGCTGCAGTCCAAGTACTCGCCTAAGTTATAAATCCTACCGAGTGAAGAGCAAACCTCTCACTCGGGGCTTAGCTGCAGTCCAAGTACTCGCCTAAGTTATAAAATCCTACCGAGTGAAGAGCAAACCTCTCACTCGGGGCTTAGCTGCAGTCCAAGTACTCGCCTAAGTTAAAATCCTACCGAGTGAAGAGCAACCTCTCACTCGGGGCTTAGCTGCACCAGTCGCCTAAGTTATAAAATCCTACCGAGTGAAGAGCAAACCTCTCACTCGGGGCTTAGCTGCAGTCCAAGTGCTCGCCTAAGTTATAAAAATCCTACCGAGTGAAGAGCAAACCTCTCACTCGGGGCTTAGCTGCAGTCCAAGTACTCGCCTAAGTTAAAATCCTACCGAGTGAAGAGCAAACCTCTCACTCGGGGCTTAGCTGCAGTCCAAGTACTCGCCTAAGTTATAAAAATCCTACCGAGTGAAGAGCAAACCTCTCACTCGGGGCTTAGCTGCAGTCCAAGTACTCGCCTAAGTTATAAAATCCTACCGAGTGAAGAGCAAACCTCTCACTCGGAGGCTTAGCTGCAGTCCCAGTACTCGCCTAAGTTAAAATCCTACCGAGTGAAGAGCAAACCTCTCACTCGGGGCTTAGCTGCAGCCCAGTGCTCGCCTAAGTTATAAAATCCTACCGAGTGAAGAGCAAACCTCTCACTCGGGGCTTAGCTGCAGCCCAGCTCGCCTAAGTTATAAAAATCCTACCGAGTGAAGAGCAAACCTCTCACTCGGGCTTAGCTGCAGCCCAGTGCTCGCCTAAGTATAAAATCCTACCGAGTGAAGAGCAAACCTCTCACTCGGGGGCTTAGCTGCAGCCCAGTGCTCGCCTAATATAAAAATCCTACCGAGTGAAGCAAACCTCTCACTCGGGGCTTAGCTGCAGCCCAGTGCTCGCCTAAGTTATAAAAATCCTACCGAGTGAAGAGCAAACCTCTCACTCGGGGCTTAGCTGCAGCCAGTGCTCGCCTAAGTTATAAAATCCTACCGAGTGATAAGCCAGACTTCCACTCGGAGGCTTAGCTGCAGTCCAAGTACTCGCCTAAGTTACCGAAATCCTACCGAGTGAAGAGCAAACCTCTCACTCGGGGGCTTAGCTGCAGCCCAGTGCTCGCCTAAGTTATCAAAAATCCTACCGAGTAGTAAGCCAGACTTCCACCCGGAGGCTTAGCTGCAGTCCAAGTACTCGCCTAAGTTATGAAAATCCTACCGAGTGAAGAGCAAACCTCTCACTCGGGGGCTTAGCTGCAGTCCAAGTACTCGCCTAAGTTATGAAAATCCTACCGAGTGATAAGCCAGACTTCCACTCGGAGGCTTAGCTGCAGTCCAAGTACTCGCCTAAGTTACCGAAATCCTACCGAGTGAAGAGCAAACCTCTCACTCGGGGGCTTAGCTGCAGCCCAGTGCTCGCCTAAGTTATCAAAAATCCTACCGAGTAGTAAGCCAGACTTCCACTCGGAGGCTTAGCTGCAGTCCAAGTACTCGCCTAAGTTACCGAAATCCTACCGAGTGAAGAGCAAACCTCTCACTCGGGGGCTTAGCTGCAGTCCAAGTACTCGCCTAAGTTATGAAAATCCTACCGAGTGATAAGCCAGACTTCCACTCGGAGGCTTAGCTGCAGTCCAAGTACTCGCCTAGGTTACCGAAATCCTACCGAGTGAAGGGCAAACCGCTCACTCGGAGGCTTAGCTGCAGCCCAGTGCTCGCCTAAGGTATAAAAATCCTACCTAGTGAAGAGCAAACCTCTCACTCGGGGGCTTAGCTGCAGCCCAGTGCTCGCCTAAGATATAAAAACCCTACCGAGTGAAGAATAAACCTCTCACTCGGGGGCTTAGCTGCAGCCCAGCGCTCACCTAAGTGGATTAAGGAATAAGTCGATTGCAGTAAGCACCCTGCTTTGAACCTGCAAAAGACATTTCGAGCCAAGAGCAATCATATTCAAACGACAAATTCAAGTTCGGATCGATACCTAAAGGAACCGGAAGTGCTCAGGCGCTAAGCCCGTTAAGGTTTATCGGTTACAATTCCACTCGGCATACCGAGACAAATTTAAAGCGTCGAGCTTAGAAGAAGTTTTTTACCCCTCCTGTGGAGGGCTGGAAGGTGCAACAAACTCATCAAGATCAATCCCATCTGCGATCCGAGTGGCGGCCGCAAGGAAAGTTTCCATAAAGGACCTGAAGTCGTGTTTCTTGGTGTTGGCCACCCGGAGGGCCGCCAGCTTGTCTTCTCGCGCATCTTTGCAGTGAACTCGGGCCAGACACAGAGCAACATCTGCACCGCACCGAGCCAAGGATTTTTTCCACTCCTGCACTCGACCAGGGATCGTGTTCAAGCGAGCCATCAGCGACTCGAGGTCATTCTGAAGAGTCTTCCCGGGCCAGAGCGTCGAGTCGATGCGAGATGTGGCGACCTTCAGCCTTGCAAGATAGTCCACGATAGCTGCAACACGGGACTCCAGTCGGAAAACATTCATGGCAGCCTCGTCGTTCATCGGAGAATTGATGGGGTCAAGGTTTGGTTCCAGCCGGCTAGTTTCTTCTGCAAAGTTTTGACAAAATTCTGCAAGGACGATCACCGAGTCAAGGCAATGGTCGAATGGAAAAACCACGGTTGGAAATGATCGCCGAGCATAGAGATTTACCTTCAAGCATAAGAAACAGCTTCTTGGCAAGACCATTCAGGAAGGCCTCCAGATCTTTTTTCTTCCCAAGAGCAGCTTTCAGATTGGCATTTTCTTGCTCAAGCTTGGCGACTGAAGCTAACTTCTCGTCAACAAGCTTGACCTTCTCAGCTAGTTCAAGGTCCTTCTTCCGTTCGGCCTCCCTCACCTTACCTGCAAGTTACAGCAAGATCAGATTTTGATACAAATAAAGGGAAAAAGCAGTCGTCAAGGTCTCACCAAACATACCTTCGGTCTCCTCCTTTGCCTTCGTCAGATTCTCCTGAACCAGCTTCAAATTCAGCTCGAGCTGAATGTGCTTGTTTTCCAGCTCAGAGTAGCGAGCCACAAGATCACAGGAGTTCTGCGAAGAACCAATCGACTAAAATGTCAAATATAATTCACTTCCGAGTGAAAAAGGAAAAATCACGCGTTTCTAAGACTACAGCCGAATACGAGCATTCGACCGTAGTCTCGGGGACTACACCCAGTGGGTGCACTCAGCGTGCCCCCACTAATCGACCAGTCGAAGACAGAGTCGACCAGTCGACCGGTTTGTGAAACCCAGTCGCCTTAGTCGAATGACGGAAAGACTGAAATTATAAAGCCTAAGGCCGACTGCCCGCAGTCGACCTTAGCCTTGGGGACTACACCCAGTGGGTGCACTCAGCATGCCCCCCCTAATCCTATTTGAAGACAGAGTCGACCAGTCGACCTCAAAAAAAACAAGATGTATTCTTTAAGACTGTAACCGACTGCCAGCAGTCGACCACAGTCTCGGGGACTACACCCAGTGGGTGCACTCAGCGTGCCCCCACCGGTTTGCGAAATCCATTCGCCGTAGTCGAATGGCGGAGAGACTGAAATTATAAAGCCTAAGGCCGACTGCCAGCAGTCGACCTTAGCCTTGGGGACTACACCCAGCGGGTGCACTCAGCGTGCCCCCGCTAACACGGAGTTTAAATCGACACACCCAGTGGGTGACTACTATAAATTCTGGAAAGAAAAGTTTTTTGATAGCATATCCTAACAGAACAAGTGGTGGTCGACTGACCTGAACATTCCTTTGAAGGGCGGAACTGGCGTCGTAAGCTGCCTGGCTCGCATCCCGGATGGTCTTCAACTGCTCCATCATGATCCCTACCTGGCATATCGCCTCCTTCGCGGCGCCAGCTTGGTCCTCTGGGACGTGGTGCGTCGTGAAGAGGGAGGGCTGCGGAGCACTCGTCAGCGGATCTGCGAAGGACACAGTGTGTCGAGTGGTGTTCTCCTCCTCCGCGACCAGAGTCTCAGGCACCGTCACATCCTGGGGCACCCTGCTGGCAGACGCTTTCCTTCTCATTCTGTGCTTTGGTGGTTCCTCGTCTTCATCATCATCAGGGAGAGTGATAACAACATTGGATGGAGCTACAGAAAAGAATCAGAATTAGAGATCATGAGTCAGTCGACTAGAAACGGTGTTAAGAGTATAATACCAGGTTTTGAGGTTGTTGCGTCCTCCATCTCATGATCGTCAGCCCGGGCTGAGGTCTCAGAAGTAGCAGCACTGCAACTTCAAAGAGTCAGTCGACTAACTCCAGCGCCAACCAGAGATAAAGTTCACACAAAACAAGAAGACGTAATCAATATGATTACCCTGATATGGTGGGGATGGACACCTTCATCTTCGGCAGGTGCTTGGTCGGCTTCGACGGGGCCGCCCTGGGCTGCTTCGGCGCCTTTTCAGTCGGCGCCGGAGAGGTGGTCCGGGGGCGCTTGGTCGACTGAGTAACAGTCGCGACCCCCTCGCCGCGTTCAGTCGCAGGGTCATGGACAAGTTTCGACCGTCTTTCCGAGCGCGGTGGTGCGACCTCCTCCTCCTCCTCCTCTTCCCCGTCCTCATCGTCATCATCATCATCGTCATCGTCATCATCATCGGCCTCGGCAGCGTCCGAGTCCCACTCCTCCTCCTGGCTCTCGCCCCCGCTCGCTTCTCCCTCCTCAGTCGGAGCCTGCGCTCCGTTGGGCATCGAGTACAGTTCAGTGAGGGCCTGAGAGACAACAAGACAAAGATTAGTCGACCGATCAGCAGAGAAAGCAGAAATAAAATATGATGAGAATACAACGGGAAGTGGGGCAGACATGCCTTGTTTGGATCACTGTGGCAGTCGAATGGAGGAATCCTTCTGGCCCCGCGAGGGTTGTCCTTGTTCCCAGTAACAGCGGCCATCCACCTTTCCAGAGTGGCATCGTCGACTGCTTCTGGATTGACCCGAGTCACATCCTCAGTCCCGCAGTACAACCACATGCAGTAGCTCCGGAACTGAAGAGGCTGGATTCGGCGCCTAAGGAAAACTTCCAGGAGATCCATGCCCGTCAATCCCTCCCGAACCAACTGAACTACGCGCTCCATCAACATCTTCACGTCAGCTTTCTCCTTCGGAATCAGCTTCAGGGAGGAGGGCTTGTTCACTCGGTCCATGGTAAATGGAGGGAGCCCACTCGACTGCCCCGGTGTCGACTCATCCTGGCAGTAGAACCAGGTCGACTGCCAGCCTCTGACTGACTCGGGAAATGTCATGGCTGGGAAGGTGCTCTTGTTTCTCACCTGGATCCCCAGACCTCCACACATTTGGACCACTCAGGTTCTTTCGTCGCCTGGACTCGCCTTCTTCACAGTTTGAGAGCGACATGTGAATATGTGCTTGAACAAGCCCCAGTGCGGTCGACAGCCCAGAAAACTCTCGCACATGGACACAAACGCGGCAAGATAGGCGATAGAATTCGGGGTGAAGTGGTGGAGTTGCGCTCCAAAAAAGTTCAAGAAACCACGGAAGAAAACGCTCGGCGGCAAAGAGAATCCGCGGTCGACATGGGTAGCCAGAAGCACGCACTCACCCTCTTCCGGCTGGGGCTGCCACTCTTTCCCCGGAAGCCTCGCAGCTCCATGGGGGATCAGGCCCTCGTTGGCCATGTCGAGGAGATCCTTCTCCGTGATGGTCGACTGGATCTCCCTGGACCTAGCCTTTCGGCAGGCGGGATCTGGACGAAGACCCACCGCGGCTGGTGGATCTCCCCTTCGCCTTCTCCGTCGCCGACGCCTTCTTCGCACGCTCCAGCGCCGCCGTCTTCTCCTTGACCATGGCTTCCGGCGGGCGCGTGAGGAGAAGTGGTGCGGAGGCGAGAGCGAGCGCGTTGGGCGGAGACGAAGGAGGCAGAGAGAGGGAATGCTGGGGCACTGTTCAAAAAACCCTCGCCAGGCGCATTTATAAGATCCCTTCCGAGTGGATGACAGGTGGACCCGGCAGATCTAATCATATCCTGGAACTGTTACGCGGGCGGGATACGTGGCGAAGAAAGCGGCGCGGGGATCGAGGCATCTATGTCCCGTCCCATCCGAACGCCGCGGTCCGCTCCGCTTCGCGCGTTTCCCCAAATTTCGCATCCCGCGGAGTCCGCGAATGGCAGATCAGTCTGTCAGGCGCGGGATTTCCTGCGATCCGTCGCTCGGAAATCGACGAAGCCCGAAAGATCACTCGACGAAAGAAAAGAATGGATCGAATCGACTGAAGACGAGTTGCTCACTATCAACGAAGAGATTCTCTGGTTCAGAACAACGCACGACCAGTGTGCAAAGGTTAATCGGAAACAGCATCAACTCCTCCGTCACTCAAAGCCTCAATCCATTCGGGGGCTAATGATGGAGTCATGTACCTAGGGTAGGGTCACAGACCTGATCTAAGTACCCTACCCAAGGACACCCTTAGAAGAGGTCACCTTCCAGTCGACCAACGAGGGATTCACTCGACTGACTTGAAGGACTCGACCACGAAGACTCACTCGACTACCAGGAGGTCAAAAGGCACTCTGCACTGCAACGGCCTGTAGTTAAGTAGACTTTATGATAGTTAAGACACTTTATGTGGGACGTTACCAGTAACGCCCCGGACTAAATACACCTTAAACCCTCCATTACGTGGGCTGGCTGGGGTCCTGGCGCACTCTATATAAGCCACCCCCCTCCACAGGCAGAAGGGTTCGGCATCCTGTAATTCGTATACACATAATCCACTCGACCGCCTCCGGGCTCCGAGACGTAGGGCTTTTACTTCCTCCGAGAAGGGCCTGAACTCGTACATCTCTTGTGTTTACAACCTCTCCATAGCTAGGACCTTGCCTCTCCATACCTACCCCCCACTCTACTGTCAGACTTAGAACCACGACACTAGGCGACACCTATTGATGGCTTTAGTTATCCAAAACAGGGGAAAGCAGAGTAAAGAACTAGTAATATGGCAGTTGAGTACTAGCATACAATTGTCCGGTTCCTAGCTAAAAGTAGCTCTTGTGCATACAATCGTCGCCGTCATCGTCGGAGTTTGCTTCTTTGTCCGTCGCTTAAAACTGCAACTTAACAGTGTGAACCCATACCATATATGAGATATTTATGTGCCTGCCTTGATTTCCTGTGTTTGAATCAGAGTATCAGACAGCTGCTGCATGCTATTTATTTTGTGTAATGCTCCATTGTTGTTTCATTGTTGCCATTTATAAGTTTCTTTCTGCATACACGTACGTAGGTGGTGGTGTGCTCGCACATCACATCAATTGGACTGGCGCCCATCAGGATTTGTTGGCAAACTTAGAAAGCAGCTCTCGCGTACCTTCTTGGCTTGTGACTTTGATGGTTCCAAAAAAGAGGTCAAGGACTCTGTTAGCACAAAGTTCAGAGTTCAGACAGTGATGCCAAGGGGGTCGATGATGCGAAAGCCGAGCTCAAGGACATTGTACTGTGCCTGCGGGACCCAAAGCATTTTGGCGATTGTGCATACACCACGCAGTCGACGATGCTGGGGAGCACCAGATGGAGCGCCTCGGCACCCACTGGCGGCGCTGTAGCTTGATTACAGGCAAACACTGCATACTTGTTTCACTCCAATATCTCATACAAGATGTATGTATGTACATTGCTAATTAATAATCCACCGATGCAGGAATTGTTTTCACTTTTCAGACAAGTAATAATCAAGTCTAGCTACTAGCTAGAGGACTACATGCTTCAATCTAAAGCTATGCCTTATGGTGGAGGAAGGAAGACGCCTCTTATGATGGATGGACATGGACTAGATATATATACCAGCGAGCGAAATGCCTAGATCATCCGAAAGCCATGCATCTAGTCATGCGATTGGTTCATGATATCCATTGCTTCGCTTTCTCCTCACATGAAGAACTTGTGACATTCCTTCCTCCTCCATGTATTCCTTCTCTATCTCAGGGCATGAGTCCGTGTAGATGAATCTAAGCAACACCCTGAACACATTTGCTCCCATGTCTTTGATGTGCATTACACCGGATGTATTATTGCCCTCCTTCATCATGGGACCAAAGAATTGTGACATGAATACTTTGGACCGGGCTGCAAGCACACAACGATGTGCAGTGAATGTCTCGCCACTAAATCATTAACAGATGGACAGCAACTCTTTGGTGCGCGAGTAGCACTGAATCATGAACAGATGGTGGCCACTGTCCGTGCCGGGGTCGACGGCCGACGTGTTGCAACTCCTAGTTAGTAGTCCATCTGTGTGATAGGCCTGGCCGGTCCGTCCAATTAAATTGCGATCGAGGAGTGTGCAGGAAAATAGACAGTCTTATTTCGGCATCTTTACAATTTACAATTGAGCTGCAATCAACTCAGTTGGTGCTGGCATCTTTACAATTGAGCTGCAAATTGTGATTTGCCCTCATCAATATATATGGTAATAGTACCGTGCAATGCCCTCATCAATAAAATAAAAATTTGTGATTTCACAACAATCGATCTTCGAAAGACGGTTGGGTTGGTGATATCCGTAATCAGAGCAAGATTTGAAATTTAAATGCCACACCGACTACACTAGTAGCATAAACAAACAAACACAAGACAGCTTCCACAATTTCTTGGTCTATTTCTACCACGTAAAGAAAAGACTAGATCCACTAGAAAAGAAAAAGTATCTGTATCTAAGATTTTTCAGTCTGAATGGTCAGGTCATGTATCCCTAGATCGTCATACAGTCCATGCACGTATTCGAGCACCGATTCATCATCACTGCTATTCTTCACCTGCACACACACACCCAATGCCCCACTTCAGTCATTCGATCACTATCAGGTATCAACAAGTCAAGTTTGCTGAAATTTATCTTGACTTACCCGGATGGAGAGGCAACCAACAGCATGACCAGGCACAAGCTCCCAAAACCGAGCCTGGGATACCTCAGAGACATCCTCACAGGCAGTAATCTGGAGAATGATACCTCAGCCGTGTGAAAGGTGGCGTTGCTAAACAAATAGCTATTCAAAAAAGGTAAGATGCTCACCTGTCTGCCGCACTTGATGAAGGCTGAAGGTGGCACGTTGCCAGGCGCAATCTGCAGCAGGACATTGCCTGTGGCTTTGAACAGAGGCATAACAAGCATGAACACCGCCACCGAAACTATTCCCAGGCACAACACCTCTGCGTTCTCAATCCTAACAACAGAAGCACAAAACATAAAACATGTATATTTAGAGATAAAAAAAAAGGCAGCTTCATGGTAGTACAATATAAGAGCAAAGGATTTACCCCAATGAAAGAAACCAAGAAGCTAGTATCAAGCCTGCACTGGGAGAGAGTAAGAGATGCCCAGTGTCAATTAAAAATACATGGGTAGCAAGACAAAGGCGCAAAAATATATCCAAAGGAAAGAAAAGATGCATCACGGCAGTTGTGTATGTTTGTACCTCCGCACTGAATCTGCCAGAACATGCAAACAGATGGAGTGATGGTTCATATCCTCTGCTTTCCTGTAAACTAACATTAACAGACAACGATACGTCCATTGATCAGTCTATTTTCAAATTATGATGCTTAGTAAGGGCAAGATGTATATCCTGACATTTCTGCCAGAGACAGACAGGATACCAATCACTTGCAGGCATACCTATGTTGACACGAGCATAGCTCCGAAAGAACCAGACACCAAGTAAATTGACCAAAAGGTTTGTGACTGCAGAAACAATGAGGTAATGCCTGAAACATTTTTATAAGAGGAAGAACAAATTATTAGGACAGCAAAGAGTTTAGATTGATAGGCCATGGCTGATGAAAAAAGGCAGTAGATGCATGGAAATAAAAGTTGACCAAACAATTCTCGGTTTCTCAGGAAAATAATGTAAGAGGCCACAGAAGTTGGACAGCAGATAATCAACTGCGGTGTATCACTGGGTAGAAATTGTAGATGCAATTTATCTTTCATTTTAAGCACTTTCCTCTGAGAACACAATTTAGTTACCCACAATGATGGACTGAACCAACACATACTTATCATACTAGTACGATGCAACATAATGCATTACAGTGACTGGAATTTTCACATACGATCTCCTTTGTTTCCTCCTAAGGTAAACACATTCGACAACCAACATAGAAAAAAGATATTCGGACAGCGTCATCTGTCAGCATATATAACTGGTGCTTACTTGTGCTCAGATTCATCCTGCATAAACGAATGCAGCGCTTCGACAGCCAAGGAGAAAGACAGGAACAGCAGGAACAGCTGTCTACATAAACAACCATATGGACGCGGTCAAAACGTTAGCACAAAAAAGGTTAGAAAGGCCAGAAAGTGTGCCACTTAGTGCAAAGAAATTAAACAAACAATCCAAAGGGTCACCCAGTATGTAATGTAAAGGCATCAACAGACTGTTCCAGTTTTGTGCTACAAGAAATTCCAGCTGTTGTTGCTGGCTTACTTGCTACATACAAAATCATAAGAAGAAAAGATAAAAACAAGGGTTGGGTTTGTGCTGCCTTGCAATGAAGCATATGTTTTTATCATAGCATGGTGTTTGCACATCGACATCGGTGTCGCAGCGAAAACAGGGGAGGTTAATTTAAGATGACCAGGACATTGGCAATACATGTAAATTGGAGTTGGCAGCACTGCTACTTGGTTTTTGCTACTACATGATTTGTCTCCCTAAATAAGCTCTATGCAAACAAGGATGTCAAAGAGGTTTAGAGTTGCGACGCTTACGGCATTGGTGAAGGCGGCGAGGACCTCCAATCTCTTGTACCTGCACATGATAGGATAGCAAAGTCAGGGGCACCAATGAATCCAACTCAACTGAACTGAAACTGAAATTCAGTGCATCTATCTATCTATCCATTAGGCAAAGGAGCTTGCTTGATATTATACCCGTAGGTGTATGTGGAGTCGGGCTTGGTGCGGGAGGCGGCCATGGCGAAGAGGGAGAAGGAGAGCAGGCCGCAGCCGAAGGTGAGGTGGAAGGCGTCCGAGACGAGGCCCACGCGCCCCGTGAGGAGGCCCACGGCCAGCTCCACGGCGGAGTAGGCGGCGTTGAGGCCGAGGAGCAGCGCGAGGCGGCGCATCGGGCGGGTGGCGAGCCACCGGTACCGGACGTCGGGTGCCTTGGGCGGCTGCGCGATGGGCGCGGGCATGGAGATGGAGGAGTCGGAGCGGGCGAGGCCGGGGCCGGGGGGCCGCGGGGAGGAGGAGGAGAAGGACGGCTGCCGGGAGTAGGCCAGGCGCCGGTCTCCGCTGCCCACCACGCCGTAGTTGGGGTTCCACGCCCGAGGATCCGCCATCGCCGGCGCCGGAGCTCGAGACGATGTTGGGGAATAGATCCGGCTTTGGGTTTGGGTCTGATGGGCTTTCAACTTCGTGGGCCAACCAGTCAACACCAAAGGTTGACTCGTCAACCATTCTTTGAAAAACAAAAAAAATCATATATAAGAGTAGTATATAAGGAAAAAGAATAGACTCTTGCTAGTGATGGTTACGAAATAAAATTATACATAAACATTTTTTAAACACGGGGAGGGGACCAGAAGGTTCCCAAAACGAGCACATCGAAAGAGCGGGAACTGGCATCAAGAAAGAGATTGTGAGTAAGGTGGGAAGAAGAAATGCCGTGGAGAAGACAAGCAAGGAGAGGCAAAATGGCGCAACAGCTAACTAAGGCGCCTCAATTGTTGGATGTCAATACGGTCACCTGATGCTGCCGGCAACTATCATATTCATTTCAGGTCAGGGATGTTGTAGCTGGCTACTACTGCTTGTATTGTACTGCCGTGACAAAGCTCGTAGCAAGCGCCCTTGTAGTTTCCACAACGTTGAAGGATGTGCTATAGCACTAAAGAGGTTACCTTCCACCACACCACTCTGCTCTCGTCCTCTCCATCAGCCTCTCTCTGCTCTCGTCTTCTCCATCCATCTCCCTGCTCTTGTCTTCTCCACAGCGTTGAAGCATGTACTATAGCATTAAAGATGACACCTTCCACCACAACCACTCTTTGCTCTCATCTTGTTCACCAGCATCGCTCTTCTTTCATCTTTTCCATCAGTATCTTTATTGTGTCTTCTTCACAATATCGAAGGATGTACTATAGCATTGAATAGGACACCTCCAACCGCAATCCTCTCTCTCTCGCGCGCGTGCGCGTTCTCCATCAGCCTCTCTATGTTCTCATGTTTGTTCTCCATCAGCTTCTCTCTGCTCTTGTCTTCTTCATGGCGTGTAAGGATGTACTGTAGCATTGAGGAGGACCTTCCACCTCAGCCACTCTCTACTCTTGTCTTCTCCATCAGCCTCTCTCTTCTCATCTTCTCCACAACCTCTCTTCTCCCCACCTTACCCAAAAATATGTTTCTTGCCATAGTCCCCTCTCTTTCAGTATGTACAATGAAGAAGGACTCTAAAAGAAAACAAAAATGGAATAGTAACTATGTCCTACCAATTTGCAAACAGGCCCTTGAAAGGAAAGGTAAAAAAAACACTTTAGTCTTGCTGCGGCGGGTGACCTCACCAAAGCTCTGGCTGCCGCCATATTCTTCATGTTCAATGCCCTCTTCGGACCAAGGAGAGAGGGCTTCATCATGGAGGTTGAAAAGGTGCTCGACAAAACAAATTCATTGTTTGATCTTTTGTTTCGGTGGCAAAGGTTGATGTAGTGGAAGTAGATTGGCCAAAGAGCTCCATCGCGGCTTGCAAAATCCCATGTGGAGTCGAATTTAAGGCCCTTCACCCCATCTCCTTCTTTTCGACACCACAACAAACAAGAAACAAGGGAGAGAGTAGATGCAACACCAGATCCATCGCTAAAACGAGCTTATTGCCGAGGGGTTCTTTCGCTAGATCCCCCAGTCCCCGCGGCTTCCCACCATGGAAATCGGCTGGAAGGGGGAAGATGAGCTCCTAACGCCGCCCACGAACGCTAGAGCAAAGCTCCGCTACGACATAGCGGTAGTCGCCTTCGAGGATGGTCTAAACCTAAATGGTAACATATATCCACTATTCAGAGAAGCAGAATGTCATCCTCTCCCATCCCCACTATGGTCAGCCTGGTCCCGGAAGGAGAAGGGGTGATGGGGAAAAGTTGGCGACCCTCAAAGTGGTGGAGAAGAGGCTGAGAGGGGGATGCGAGAAAATGGGGCAGAATCATATACAAATTGCTAAGGGGGGCCCACACGAGCATTCATGCTCTTACTCCTCTTTGTTTTTGGCTAGAATTGATAGAACTTGGACCATATTCATTTGAAGTTGTACATTGGAGGTTTTGCATCTTTGTAAAGGCCTCACATACGGTTTGAATCCCGTCCCCCATACCTACTGTAGTGACGCACCAACACATCTTGTTTTAGCGTTATCCCGCCTAATATTTTTACACGGCACCTCTCCATTCCTTTCCCTTTCATCCCCGTCTCGACAGGTTGTTGAATGACGTGTCGTCGCACGAGGCAGAAGAGAGCGTCCCGACAAGTTTAATGGTCATCAATGCATTTTACAAGAAGCCAAATTAACCTGTCTCGGTAGTTTAATTAATCTTTGTCGAAAAAAGTTGAGTCGTAAAAGTGGAAAGAAAGGAAGACTATCGAGGGAGCGGCGTTTCGGCTCCCAAGAGCATACGCTTTTTGGCGCGAAGAAAGAACTCAAAACAAACAGAAAGCAAATTTGGAAACTTTTGGTTTCTATTTTTACATGTTCACGGTAGCAACCGATGTGATTTTTGACAATTTTCATCAGAAAGGAACATCTGTGCTTTGCTAGGGGGAAATAAGATAAAGTTCAGTGAAATATAAAAATCTACAGGTGACATCTAGAGCATATTTGAATATCCGGAAAAAGGAAGACCAGCATGTTGCCCATCTTGGTCTTCAGCTAGACCAGATGAAGTTTATGCACTTGTTACAATTCACAGCAGAGTAAATTCCAATTGCAACCCGCAGAAAATCAAAATAACGACGAGAATGCGAGATCAAATTAAGAAACATGACAACACGGTATGGATGGATACAGCAATAACAGAGTCATCATCTTGACTACATCTTAACAATAACAACAAATTCATAGGAGTATCTACAAATTCATAGGAGTATCTAAAACACTACACCTCTCCCTTCCTTTCCTTTTTATCCCCGTCTCGACAAATAAAAGCCCAGTTTTGTCGTCGCACGAGGCGAAAGAGACCGTCCTCACAAGTTTAATGGTCACCAATGCATTTTACAATTGTCGAAAAAAAATTGTTCCATAAAAATGGAAAGAAAAGAAGACCATCGAGGGAGCGGCGTTTCGGCTCCCAGGAGCATATGCTTTTGGCGCAAACAAAAAACCGAAAACAAATTTGAAACTGATTTATTTAAAAAACACAAAACAAACAGAAAACAAATTTGAAAACTGGATTTTGGCGTTTTTTCATGCAAAATGGAACATTTGTGCTCTGGGGGAAATAAGACAAAGTCAAGAGAAAAATAAAAATCTAGGATGACATATAGAGCAATCCGGATCATGTGCTACCTGAAACTCACGGGTATGAAGGGGAAAAGGGAACACCAGCTAGACCAGATGAAGTATACGAACTTATCCCAATTCACATCAGAGTAAATTCAAATTGCAAACCACAAAAAAATAATCAAAATAACCACGATAATGCGAGACCAAATTAATAAACATGATAGCACGGTATGGATGGATACAGCAATAACAGAGTCATCATCTTGACAACATCATCTTAACAGTAACGACAAATCCATAGGAGTATCTTACTACCACCTTGAGCAGCAGCTTAGCTAGTCCGCTAAAACACTACAGGTTCCGAATATAGAGAACTCAAAATGGCAACAAACATATAACATCACCGACGCCGACAAACCACCGCCTCGGTCACGCGACGTTTCAGTCCCCAAGACCGAAACACGCCGCATGGCTTCATCTGCAAGTATGTACAGTAACAAACAACCAGGGAAGGAAACCCTTGTGCATTTTTCCACTGTCCATCTTCCATCTCCAAGCAGGAGCCCTCGTCATCAGAGGCCTGCTTGCTCTGTTCACCGTTTTCTAGCTGGAGCATCAGGCCTGCTCCTTGCCCTCTTCCTCTCCACTTCCAGTAGTATCAGCCATCTCTGCATTCTTCTCTGAACCTGCACCGGCCATGTCCTCACCACTTTTCTCCTGCTCTACATCACCCCTGTTCATGTCAGACTCCTTGACTGCATTATCAGCACCAGAAACGGCATCAGCCATCGCCGTGACATTCTCCAGAGCCTCCTCAACCAAGTTGCCAGCATCACCCATCTCAGTATCATTCTTCAGAGCAAACTCAACTGCGTTGGCAGAAGCAGAGGCAGCAACACCCATCTCAGTGTCATTCTTCAGAGCAAATTCAACTGCGTTAGCAGAAGCAGAGGCAGCAACATCCATCTCAGTGTCAATCTTCAGAGCATCCTCAACAGTGTCATCAGAAGCAGAGGCAGCATCACCCTTCGCTTTCTCAAGTAGATTAGCATTTTCAGCACCAGAAGCATTAGCATTAGCATCTTCCAGAGAAACAATTACAGCATCGCCTGCAACAGGCGCGGCATCAACGCCATTCTCAGCATCAGCATCAGCCCTCTGCTGGAGGACAAGAGCAGCATTGTCGGCGCTGCCAGCAGCAGCAACCCCGTCGGCCCCTGCAAAGCGCGCCTCGATGGCCTCGAGACGGCGCCTCATGTCACCGACCTCCTGCTCCATGAGAAAGAGCCTCTCCTTGAGAGTCAGGTTCTCCTCCTCGAGCCTGGCGACGTGCACGTCCTGGTCGTACTCATCGTCGAGGTCCTCCAAGACGTAGCCGGCGGCTCCGTTGGCCATCCCGCCGGGGTAGACCATCTCGAAGCGGCTGAGGTCGTGGTCGAGGCGGCGCTCGACCTCGACGTGCTCCTCGACGTCGCTGCCGCTGCTGGAGTCGTCGTCATCCCCTTCGGCGTCGGGGTGGCGTGGGGAGGAGGCTCGGAGGCGGATGAGGCCCTTCATGGAGCCGTATCCGTCCACGCCCCACTGCTGCTGGGCCATGTCGGAGAGGCCCTCGCGGGAGGGGGAGATGCGCGGGGTGGGGAGCACGGCGGGGGTGACGGGGCAGGGGGAGACGAGCGAGGCGATGCCCCCCGCCCGCTTGGCCCGGATGATGAAGGAGGTGGTGTTGCGCGGCGCCTTGGCCTTGTTGCCCCCCTTGTTGGACTTGGGGAAGAAGTACTTGCGGCCGCCGGCGTTGTTGGGGTTGCCGCCGCCGCCGGCGTTGTTGGGGTTGTTGAACCAGCGGCGGGCCTTGGCGCGGTTCTGCACCTGCAGGTCGCCGATGGCGGGGGGCTGGTAGGCGCCGCCGCCGGCGAGGTTGGGGTTGTTGTTGGGGTTGTTCTTGCGCTTCCAGCCGCGGTTGGGCTGGGGCGGGGCGAGGAAGGGCTGGGGCAGCGGCAGCGGCGGGGGAGGCATGGCGTCGGAGGCGGCGGGCGGGGGCGGCGGCGGCCACATGGGGAAGCTACGGGGCATCATCTGGCTGGGATCCATCACCTTGGGAGGATTTCTAGGGTTTCAAATCGACCGAATCGGCGGTGGATCGGATCGGACCGGACCGGAGATTAATCAAGCAAGCAGGAACAACTCGCGGCGGCCCAATCCTAACCCTAACCCTAGCTAGTGAGCGAGCGAGCTTCGTCGCCGGAGTTCGACCGGCGGCGGCGGCGGTGGGTGGGATTGGCGAGCGAGCGAATCGAGGGGAAGGAAGAGTTGGCAGTTCCGTTTCGCAAATTGTTCCTCGATTCGATTCGATTTGGATTTGGGTTTCGATTTGGGGAATGGAATGGAGCGGAGAAAACCTGTCCGGGATGCTTATATAGGACGCGTGCCCACAATGGACGGCCCAGATTCCATCCTGCTCTACCAAACCTACCTACTATTCTTTTTCTCGATTTTTGGTTGGATTTCAAGTTTCTAGAGACCTTGTGAGCCTTCAACACCTTTTTCATAACAATTTTTGGTTTCTTTTGTGTGCTTCATGCTGATGTATTATTGCTACCTTTTTGCTACCACCGGAGGGGATATGTATGCATAATACAGAGCATGGAGATGTGGGCGAGACGATGGATCTCGCCGGATACTCTCGCGCTGATGGGTGCTGACAAAGAGACTCGTGACAACGAGATTTCAAATGCTGCTATTCTATCCATGCCAACGATGCACAAACTACATAAACTACGGATGCCAACAAACACAAATCCCAGCCAATCGATTTCATTTCCATTGCTCCTAGCCATTCATTGGCGCCGTCCCTCTTCACTAGCAAGGCACACACATGTGTTCATTTACAAGCACAACAACCAAAGTACTACACCTCTCCCACCACCACCACCATATGCCACTATAAAGGTGTCGATGGAGTTTGCAATTTAGACCAATTCATAGCTATTTTGATTTGCTAGAGCGGGGTGGGCTGCCTATGCATTTCTACTTGTCTCGTAGTTTTGTATCGAGTCGATCAAGCTAATTATAATTGGAAACTAGGAATTGGAGGCATCCAGAAAGATTCACAAGCAACTTTGTTAGTTACAACACTAACACAATGTAGTTGTTAACCCCTAATGGTCGACTTTGATTTGGGAAATGAAATGAAGAAAACTAAGGGGAAGAAATTGCCCGGGATGTATATATACGGGAGGCACCGGAGAATGGACGACCCAAATTCCATCCTAGTCTACCTATATGCTACTACTCATTAGAATGGTTCTGGATTTTTGGTTGAATTTGAAGTTTCTAGAAAGCACAATAAGCTTCAAAACCTTTTTCGCAAAAATACATGTACATTTTGTATTTCCTACTAATGTAATGTGCTATTTGGTAACAACAAAATACTCTTATTTTGTTTATCCTTTTCCCAAAATTGTTGCCTTTTACGCTACTGTACTACCAGATTAGCCGAGGAAATGACATTGTGTTTTCATCGAACAACAAAAACCGTCGAATTGCTAACACTAAAGGGGGATTGGGAATGTACCAAAAATCCACAGGCATGTTTACACATGTATGCATAGTCCAGAGAGTGGATGTGGGGGCGATACATGGATCCAATCGATGAATCTCGCACCGATGACGTTGACGAAGACACTCAGCTTACCCACATCCAGGGCCTTGATGTGGCTAATAGGTCTACTTATTTCCATAGTCAGAATCTTTTACCTCCAAGCAAATTACGATGGTATTTGATGGGTAAAAGAAGCTAAAATCCTAGCAGGGGAGCTTGTGGATTAATAAGTGGTTTTATGCTCAATTTGCGATGTAGTGTGTTGAGATGCTGGTGATCTTCTTTGTAGGACACACTGTTGTGACATGGACTTCTTCCTGGGCCTCCAGGTCTCTATATATGCGTTCAATACATATACATAGAGGAGAGGGTTAAGTTACAAGCGTCATCGAAGCGGTGAAGGTAGAAGGCATGGCGGTGTTGGTGGAGATGGCGGCGCTGATGATATGATGGTGGTGGCACCGACGGTGGTGATGATGAGGGCGGCGCTGGTGGAGGTGCCTACATGGTGGAGATGGGGCCGATGCACGTGGTGGTGGAGCCTCATCGTCTTCCCTTGATCTTGTCCCTCTTTTCTATAGTGGTGGATGGAGCAGGAATGGAAATGGTCTTGGATGCATTGTTGATGAATGAGAGATGAGTCTGCGGCGGCTAGGGTTGAAGAAACAAACAATACAGAAATTGGGACAACATAAACTACTGATGCCAACAAAACCAAATCCCAACCAATTGGTGACGACTCAAGGATTTATTTCCCATTGCTCCTAACCTTTAAATGGGGCTTGTGTCCCTCTTCACAAGCAAGGCACGCACGTGTGTTCATTTACAAGAACAACAACGAAAGTATTACCCCTCTCGAACCACCACCACCACCATATGCCACTATAAAGGTCCAAGGGGTTTGAGATTTAGACTAGTTCATGGATATTTCGATTTGCGAGAGTAGGGTGGGCTGCCAAGGCATTCCTATTGGTTTTGTAGTTTCGAATTGATTGTATCACATACTCACTCGGGGTTTTAGTTTTGTTGAGCTTGCCTACCTTCTTTGTGGTGTACCTCACTTTTGTTCAGTTTTCGTGAGTTATGGAAAGGCTACCATTTCGGTGAGCTCATCTAAGATGCGAGAGAAACGGTCGAAGTTGATTAGAGTTGTGAATCTTTCTAGATGCCTCCAATTCCTATTTGCAAATTGTAATCAAGTCTGATTGTTTGTCTCGCATCTCAGATGAGCTCACCGAAATGGTAGCCTTTCCAGAACTCACGAAAATTGAACAAAAGCGAGGTACACCACAAACAAGGCACCCATGCTCAACAAAACTAAAAGCCCAAGTGAGTATGTGATAAAAATCGATCCAAAAGTACAAGAATAGTAGAAATGTCTCGAAGCCCACCCACTCTAGCGAAATAAAATAGCTACGAATTGGTCTACATCTCAAACTACTTGGACCTTTTATAGTGGCATATGGCGGCAATGGTGGGTGGAGATGCAAAAAATCCTGTTATTGGTCTTCAAAAACAAAAAAAAATGTCTAGAATGTTAATCATGCATGGCTTGAAGCTTTGGATGAATTTAATTTGATATGATGCTACTCTGGTGTGCAAGGAACAAAGTAGAAATAGATTGGTCAAGGTTTGATGTGTGACAAAATTATGGGTTGGAGGTATCCAGAAAGATAAATGAGTCAAGTGTGTGCATGCTAACTATGCAAAAGACATGTGTGTGAACATATTGTGCTTGTATATCCTTGATGCAACGTTAAGAGTCAATAAAACGTCCTTTATCACAACACAAGCTTTTACGAGTAAATTGTATTTTTTTAAGAAGTGTGAAGTTTGCTTAGTTGGTTATGTTCTTTGTGGTGGAACCAGCCCGCTGGGTTTGAGTCCTAGATTTCACATATGTGTTTTGTATATTTTTGGTATTTAGTCCAGGTTTTTGGATGGTGTTCGTTCAACAGGAGAAGATGTTTTGGTTGTCCAGGTTTTTGTTCGTTATCACTTCCATATAGTTGGGTTGAATTCTAGCAAAAAATATAAAAAAAATAAAGAAAAAAAAAGAAGGAATGAGTAGCAAAGAAGAAAAAAAAAAGCTATTGATTCAGCCCAATACACAACGATGCGAGGTGCCTCACTGATGCGAGACCTCCTCCTGTCTCGTTGCAGGCAAGATAGTGCTGCCCTAATTTACCGGACGCCTGACAACCGCCATAATAATAGGAAAGGTTAGCGCTTAACCGAATGATTTCCATTGTGCCATCCGCCGCCTCGATTGCATGACACATGTCCCTATGGGAGCTCAGCCGGGCTTTGTCACATGGCCCATGTTGCAATCGCAACACATACCATGTATCCTAAACTCTTATGTGTCCAAGGTCAATATGGAAACTCTTTCAGAGGTTTATCATTAGTTTGTCCTTACCTTGACTTTTTCAGAAGGTCCAAGTCAAATAGCAATGACTTGAAGCACTTCTTATTTTCATTACACTATTTCATAAATCTAAGGACGGTTTTAGAACCTTCCATGCCATTTTTTTTGTTTCGTTACCTGTTCTTTGGTTTTATTTTTTCCTTTTTTTGTATTTTCTTGTTATTTCCCTTTTTTTAAATAGATGCCTGCTTTTTATACATCTTGTACATTTTCTGTGTAGATGTGAACATTTTTTAAATACATGACAAAATTTTGAATACATTTTGAACATTTTCGTAATACATGTTAAGTATTTATCAAATAAACGTAGAACATTTTTTGAATGGTATGGAACATTTTTGAAGTGACACAAACATTTACTTTACATTGTAAATCATTTTTAAAAAATATTAATAACATATTTTGAAATGTTTGAAATTTTTTTAAATGTCATGGACAACTATTTTAATAATACATTGTTTGGAAAACTAGGTGAATATTTTCCCCCTGTATAAATATTTTTTCAAAAAACATTAATTTTTTTGAATGGGGTGAACAATTTTTGAATGGTAAAACATTTTTAAAAATGGCACAAATTTTTTTACACTGCGTTAACGTTTTTAAGTACTTTAATTAAATTAAGTTTTGAGATATTAAAAAATTATAACTAAAAGTTTGAAAACAAAAAGGAAACAAAAAATGAATGAACGAGAAGCAAATAAGAAAGAAAAAGAAAACAAAGCTACTAGGCCGACCCAATAGCAGCGATGCATGGTGCCTCACTGAGGAGGTGAGACGTCTTCCTATCTAGTTGCGGACAAGATAAAATGCTAACCCAAATTGCTAGATGCCGGACAACCACCGTAATAATAGGAAAAGACTAGCGCTCGATCGACTAATTTCCATTGGGCCATCCGCCGCCTCGCGCACGCGATGTTTGTTCCCTTGGAAGCTAAGTCGGGCTTTGTAACATGGCCCATGTTACAATCCACAAACGCGTGCCATGTTGCAGAGACTGAGGACAACACAAGGTGCATGACATGTATTAAGGATTGTAATAAGACCCACATCGCAAATGACACATGTGTGGGACCTCAGTTCGGGATTACAACATGACCCATATTGCAGATGACACATGTGTGGGAGCTTTGCCCAGGATTGCAAGATGGCCCATGCATGTCACAAAGGATATGGCAACGTGAGGCACGTGATGTGTTTGTGAGAGTCCAGCCTAAGATTGCAACAGGGACCATGTTGCAAAGAATGGGGCAGCGTGAAACATGTGACACGTGTGTGAGAGCTCAGCCAGAGATTGCAACATGACCATGTGTTGCGTAGACACAAAGAGCATGTGGCAATGAGTTTTTTCTAGATGAACCTTAGAAAACAGTTTCACGAAACACAACACTTGTCGTGTTGCAAGCCCCGAATGCAACACAAGCCATGTTGAGAACGGGCAGAGATGCACTTTTGACGTGGGTAGAGATATAATGGATGTCCCGCACACCATCCAACGGCTGTCGAGGCGGTTGATGCGATCCGATTTTTCCGATTTTCACCTGGCATAATATCATCTTTGTCCAGTTCTTCTTTTTTTATTTGAGAGGGGGTGGGCTGAAGGCCCTAAAATGAAAGCCCAACTAATGTGGTAAGTTAGCAACCCTAGCTCTAGTCAGGCGCCAACTCCATCTCCGTCTCTCTTTCTGAGGAGTGGAGGAGCCACGGCGGTGCGGCTCTCTTTCTGAGGAGGGGAGGGGAGGACCGACGTCGGCGCGTGCGGCGAGGAGCAACTTCCTGCTCTGTGCTCCCGCCGGCGCAATTCTGAAACCTTTCTTTTACTCCAATTCCGAATGAAGGAACCCCAATTTCGTCCAAACAATCATGAAAATGGCATCATCAGTCCAAAATGCCATCAATTCTTCTATGACTGTTGAGATGAGCGCCCAAAATTCACTAGAGACATGTCCTGATGATTCTGGAAATCAGAGGCTTCTGCACTCTAAATTCGCACCAGAGTGAAAATTGATAGTAGATGATTTAGTTAAATTCAGTAGACTGACAACTTGGGCACTCTAAATTATCTGCCTCAATAAACTGGAACTGAAACTTAACTTGTTTGAGATACAAACAAATTCGCACCAGAGAGATTCTTGTTTGCCATGCCATGCCATGTAAATTTGTACTATGTAAATAGGTTTCTTGGTGCGCAAATAGTTCCAGCATAAAGAAAGGTTTAGCTTTCATCAACCCCTGACACAAATATGATTGATTGGGCTACAGAAAGCCGGACCAATCCTTTTCAAATACCCCAACTCTGAAACTTTGGGTTGGTTTCAATGGTGACTGGCAGGTCTCCCATGTCCATGTTCACCGGCCGGTGTGTCTGTCGTCGACGGCGGCAAGCAGAGCTCCTGCGACACGTCGGCCATCTACGCTGGTGACGCGGACAGTGGGTAGGGTACCACCTGCTCATGGTCCGGGCCTACTCGCGCACCAAAGAGGAGCTACCCACCGGCGAGAGATCTTTTCACGGTGGGAGGCCATGATTGGTACGTCGACTACTACCCCAACGGCATAAACAAGGACTGCACCGACTTCATCTCTCTCTACGTTACCCTCCTCTTCGACGACCCTTTCGACGACGACCCTTTCGACATGGTCGTGGAGGCCATGTTCAGCTTTAGTCTCATCGACCAGGTTGAGCAGCACAATCCAATGTTCATTCGTGATGCCAACAAGACCTGCAGCTTCTCCAGCACTGCTATTTCCTGGGGCAGCGACAAGTTTCTGAGAAGAGACGCCCTCGAACGGTCATCAGATCTAAAGGGGGATTGTTTCACCATCCGCTGTGACATCATGGTTGCTTGCAACAAGTAATGGCAGCCAATGGCTGGGATCATGTAGTTTCAACCTATCCCTCGGTTTTGAAGGATTTTTTATTTTTTTAGAAAAGGAGGACGACCCCCGGCCTCTGCATCTGGGCGATTTGAAGGAGATCATTGCCAAGATTGCTTTGAACCGGTGCACGTAGTAACACTACATATCTGGTATGCATCTTCCTTAGGCCTGTAGTGGCACTCTTATGCATATATGGGATCCTCTGGAGAGATGGTAGGTAGTCTGTGCGTCTTGCTTTTCTTCTCATCAGGTAATGTAGATGTTTATGTAAAACCCTCATATATGGCCAAATTGTCTCTGTAAAATGGGTGGTCTGTATGTACATTCAGGTGTGAGCATCAAAATCGCATTATTATGCAAGTTCCTTAACTGGCTGTCGTTTAATCCTCATATATTTCTCTGTGCTGTCTCATACCAAGAAATTGTTGCTTTGTGCCTTTGCTGTCATGTAAATCCCTTTTCTAGTGGTTATCAATGAAGAAGAATAATGTAGATGTTTTTATGAACCTGTATTTTGGGGAACGAACCTGCTGGTAGACAAGACAAAAGATCATCAGGATTTCTTGTTGTCTTGAGCAGCCAGAGTGTCAAATCTTGGGCTCTGTACCTGAAAAGATGGCATCCATTCTGGTGTATTTTGAAGCGTAGATGGTTGATTGCTGTCATTTTTCTGCGATGAAAAGCTGGGGATAGCTTTGAGCGCACCCACAAGGGCTATACTTTTCTTTATGTAATATAAATATCTTTAGGTCAATTTACTTGGAGCTATACTCTTCCTAAGATAGGTATGCAACTAACTGAGCTTTGAGCACATTGTTGTCGATTAATGTCAATTTTCTTATCTGTTTGCATGTTCTGGGAGAGTCAGTACAAGCATACGCGTATTTTAACAAACATCTCTTTGTGAGTCCTTGTGTTGCTACTCACAAAGACCCATTTATTTTTTCTGGCATTCACTACCCAAGTTGATGCTCTGTTCAAAGGCAGTGGCAATATCCTGATGCTGCAGATGCACCTGACAATATATGTTGCACAACCTTGAACCTTCATCAAGTGTGAGGGTGGACATGACTATTATTGTCGAGATTAGATTGCTGCTTGTTGACGCTGGCTAGAATTACCCACTTGTATAGGAATTTTGAATCTTTGCTCTGGCTACGGATATCATATAGGTAGCCTTGCAAATATTGCCGTGAAACTGCAATTCACTCAACATGGCGATGCTCGCTGAAGCATTTTTTAGCTGACACCTTGAGCCCTCACCAATTCACCATGTGTGCCTCCAATGGGAGAGAATGATTCCTTGATGCTGTTGGTTGCGTCTTCATCCAGGTAATTTAAAAAGTTGATAATCCGCGACTAACGAAGCAAAACCTTGTTGATTTTAGTGGCTTCATGATGACTGGCCGTGTGGGTGCGAGGAGGAGGATCTGGGAATACAAACTGAAAATTCATAGATGCTCAATCTGTAGTCTAAAATCACACATACACTTGCTAGAAATAGACCAAGAAATTATTGGAGACGCATTTTATTTATTTGTTCGTTCGTTCTAGCCAGTTGTTTCAGGAGCTGGTGCTATTATACTAGTTCATTCAACAGGAGACAAACAATTCCAGCATACTAGTTCTAACCAGATGTGTTGTTCCTGTCTGAAACACACCTGGACATGGCTAAGGCAGGGAAATTGAGAAGGAGGTTAGGTTTTGACGAGATGGAAGTTTCGGAAAGTGACGGCAGAAGTGGAGGACTGATCATGCTTTGGCAAACTAGCCTGAGAGTCTCATCTAGGGCTGTTCATTCAAATTACATAGATATAAGCTTTAAGGAGACGACAGCAGCGGAATGGCGCTTCACAGGCTTCTACGGCGAGCCAAGTAGTGACCGAAAGCATCTTTCGTGGGAATATTTGCGAGGTTTGCACGCGACGACTAATCTGCCATGGTTAGTGGCAGGGGATTTTAATGAAATTTTGCAAGCTCGTGAGAAGGAAGGAGGGGCTGCACGCCCTCAGCGATGTATGCAGGCTTTTAGCAGTGCCCTGAGCGACTGCGGGCTCGATGACCTTGGTTACTCGGGCGACATTTTCAGCTGGCGTAGAGGTCGAATACGAGAGCGACTTGACAGAGCAGTTTCAAGTAGCTCTTGGGCTGATCTTTTCCCAGCATATGGTGTTGTGAACGAACCGTTTAATAAATCAGATCACCGGCCGATCCTAATTGATACTGACTTTCAGCTAGGATTACAGCCAAGGGGTCCGCCGGGACCGAGGAAATTCGAAGCTAGGTGGCTTGCGGAGGAGGATGTGGAGGTGATAGTTCAAGCTGCCTGGGATCGTGCAAAAGCCAGAGGGACCGAGCCTCACTCTCAAGTGACAGGGGATATTCATGCTACTTTGCACACTTGGGATAAGGAGACACTAAAGGGTCCTAGAATCCGGTTGAGGAAACTCCAGAAAGAGTTAAATGATGTGTTGTCGGGCCGTTGATGGGCGAGGCAGTAGCTCGGCAACACGACCTACACATGCAGATTGAAAATCTACTTGAACAAGAGGAGATATACTGGATGCAGAGAGGACGTGCTGATTGGCTTTGTCGGGGTGATCAAAACACAGATTTCTTTCATCGTGCAGCCACTGGGAAACGCAAGAAGAAAATTATCAAGAAATTGAAAGGAGAGTCTGGGGACTGGATTGAGGAGGAGAACCAACTTAAGGGCCATGTGGCGCACTATTTTGAGGGACTTTTTTTCCTCGGATGTGCAAGAACCGGACCAAACTGTTTTGGACAAGGTAAAGCCTAGGGTCTCTGATGCGATGAATGAGGAACTAATGAGACCCTATTCCAGGGATGAAGTAAAGAGAGCACTGTATAACATTGGTGATCTTAAAGCACCGGGGCCTGATGGACTGCATGCGGTGTTCTATAAAAGGTTCTGGCACATAATTGGCGAGGATCTGATTGGCGAAGTGTTGATGGCAGATAATAATAGGAAGATACCGGAAGGATGTAACAACACTACAATTGTTCTTATCCCAAAGGTGGAAAATCCGGAGGTAATCACACAGTTCCGTCCGATAAGTCTTTGCAATGTGGTTTATAAGGTGTTTTCGAAACTGCTAGCCAATAGGCTAAAAAATATGTTGCCGGAGCTTATTTCACCTAATCAAAGCGCTTTTGTCCCCGGGCTCTTGATTACGGACAACTTTTTAGTTGCTTTTGAGACTTATCATGCTATCAAGAGGAAGAGAACCGGGAAGTTCGGAATATGTGCGGTAAAACTTGACATGCACAAGGCCTATGCAGGGTCGAGTGGGTGTTTCTCGAGAGAATCATGCTTCGGATGGGATTCAAATCAGATTGGGTGTCACTCATTATGGAGTGTGTACGGTCAGTAAAGTATCAAGTTCGTTTAATAAGTCTCTCACAGATTTCTTTGTTCCAACTCGAGGCCTCCGCCAAGGAGACCCGCTATCACCTTATCTTTTTTTAATTTGTGCGGAGGGCCTCTCTAGTTTGCTCATTCATGAGGAGGAGATGGGTAATTTGATAGGGGTGAGAGTATGCCGGGATGCCCCGGCCGTTTCTCATTTTCTCTTTGTGGACGACTCCCTCATTATGATGTGAGCAGATGCAAGCAATGCCGCCAGCCTTCGCCACGCTCTTGATGATTATTGTGCTACCTCGGGGCAACTGGTGAGCGAGGCTAAATCGAGCATTTTCTTTAGCCCTTGTACATCGGTGGAAGTGTGGGCTGAGGTTTGTACCACATTGAACATTATGGCCAAGGCAATTACAGACAAGTATTTGGGGCTGCCCCCGATTGTTGGGGTGGAGAGAACTGACTGTTTCCAACATATTGTTGATAGAATCTTGAACAGGATCAGAGGATGGAAGGAGAAGAAGCTCTCCTTTGGAGGGAAAGAAGTGTTGTTGAAAGCTGTTATTCAAGCCATTCCTTCATATGCCATGCTAGTCTTTAAACTACCAAAACAAATTTGCAATGCGATAACAACCGCTATGTCACAGTACTGGTGGGGAGATGAGGATGAGAAGAAGCACATGCACTTGTTCGCGTGGTGGAAGATGTGTGTGCCAAAGAGCAACGGAGGTATGGGTTTCAGTGATGTACACTGTTTCAACCTGGCTCTCCTAGCTAAACAGTGCTGGAGACTGCTAGCAGAACCAGACTCTTTGTGTGCCAGAGTATTGAGGGCAAAGTATTTCCCGGACGACAATTTACTGAATTGTTCCCTCAAGAAAGCAGTTCTTATACGTGGCAGAGCTTGCGGAGTGGTGTTTAGACTTTCAAAAAAGGATATATATGGAGAGTGGGAGATGGCACACAAATAAGCATTCGGAGTGATCCATGGGTATCTAGCAGCCCAAACAGTAAGGTAATGACTCCACGAGGTAATATCATACTCACGAAAGTGTCTGAACTGATTGACGTGGACAATGGGTGTTGGGATGAGCAACTTATCAGACATATATTCCGGCCCATTGATGCAAATGTATTTTGAATATACCCCTGGCTACGGGGATGATGGAGGACTTTGTTTCATGGCACTACAAAAAAACTGGAATTTTCTCGGTCAAGACGACTTATCACGTGGAGTGGGATCAGGACGGAAGTTGAGACAAACAAATTCGGTATTGTCCTCAAGTACTAGTCCAGTTTGGCGCATTCTATGGAAGCTTCGAGTACCGGCTAAAATTAAAGTGCATGTATGGCGAGCCCTGTATGGTGCAATTCCGTGTCGGGTGTGTTGGCAAACTGACATATGATCACAACATTGGACTGCCCAATTTGTGAATCAGACTGCGAGAGTGTTCGCCATTCGTTTTCCAGATGCAACAGGTCCAAGAAATTCGGGCAAAGCTTGGTTTGAACTCTATTATAAATGAGCTATGTGAAGCTGAGTCGGAGGGCTCGTCGGTCCTAGGAGATTTGCTGTTGATGCCCAATGCCGCCGTCCCGGCGCTCCCGGGCGTGTCCAGGAAGGAGCTGGTGGCGGTGGCCCTGTGGTATATATGGTGGGAACGCCGGTGCTTCACCCATGGTGAGGCCATGCGGGAGCCGGCTTGTTCGGCCCAAGCTATTGTCACTCTGACAAAGAACTTCATGAGATCAAGGAAGCAAGGTGCGAGGCGGATCCAGCGGCATGGTTGGACTAGACCACCCAAAGGTTTCGTCAGTCTAAATGTCGATGCTTCCTTCGATGCAGATAGCGGCACTGGCGGAACGGGGTCCATTATTAGAGACTCCATGGGAGCGTTCATTGCGGCGTCGGCGAGCAATATCCCTTTCGCTGAGGACGCAGCAACGGCAGAGGCTAGAGGCCTCAAGGACGGGCTGATTCTGGCGAACAATGTTGGATGCAATAAGGTGGAGATCCAAGCTGATTGCATGGAGGTGATTGACACCATGCAACATGGAGGAAATTCGTTAGGTCCAGCTGCAGCCATCTATGAAGAGTGTGCTTTTTTATGTCGTAATTTTATTTCTGTTAAGTTCTGTCATTGTCCTAGGGAGGCCAATATGGCGGCTGATTTGTTGGCTACAAAGTTGGAGCCCTCGAGAACTATTGTGTGGCAGACCGAGGCTCCGGACTATCTTCTTGATGTACTCTCAAACGATGTAGCCCTGTTTTCACATGAAATATAAACCGTCATGATGGCATTTCCCTCAAAAAAAACTTGGCCATCAATAATAATTTAATCTGATTTGACACATACGCACATGTTCCACACAGAATGCAGGCAAGTTTTGCTGGGATGGGAAATTTTGATCGACGGTATTTTATTCAATAAATCTTTTACCATTAGAGTTTGTATATAATTAATTAGCGTGCTGGATTTACCCTCAAAAAAAAATTAGCGTGCTGGATTTGGCAGCTTGCCGTACCCAATAACAATAAGGCAAGTGTTGCCGTGTCTTACAGATTTGGATTTGGAGTAGGACACGATCCGGCCGGCCGGCCATGTTTATATGCGAGACAACCAATCAATCCCTCTGTTTCCTGCGACGCGCAACCTTGGCGCACAGTTAGGGGCTCGGCGGTGACTACGACACTGACAGTGGTAGGTTCGTCATGTCTTCCTTCACCGGTGTATCCATCGTCCAAGGCCATGAGGGGTGCTCTTGCAACACATGGGCCGTCGACGCCGGCACGAACAACGGCTACCACCTCCTTATGGTCAATGGCTACTCGCGTACCAAAGAAGACACACCCGTCGCCGTTTGCATCAGCTCTGGTGCTTTTGTGGTAGGAGGCCATGCTTGGTTCCTTGAGTACTTCCCTAATGGCGAGAACCCGAACTGGGCCGACTTCATCTGTCTCTATGTATCCCTTTTCCGTCAAGACGACAAACCAGTGGATGCCAGGTTCAGTTTTAGTTTCATCGATCAAGTTGAGGAGCAGATGCCAATGTACATTCGTGCAACCAATCAAGCCTGCAGGTTCGCCGACGACGACAGTGATTCCTGGGGCACCAGGAAGTTTCTTAGAAAAGATGCCCTTGAACGATCCGCGCATCTAAAGGGCGATTCTTTCACCATCCGGTGTGACATAATGGTTTGCAAGGATCCCAACACCGAGGATGCCAGTGGTCACGACACCAAGGTGCTCCTCTCTGACATAGACCAGCATTTTCATACTCTCCTTCAAACCAAGGTGGGTGCTGATGTGACATTCGAGGTTAGTGGCGCGCACATCGTTGTGTGCTTGCAGCCCGGTCCAAAGTCTTCATGGCACAACTCTTTGGTCCCAGGAAGGGGGGCACTACAACGTCCGGTGTCATACATATCAAAGACATGAATTGCTTAGATTCATCTACACAGACTCATTCCCTGAGATAGAGAAGGACGACATGGAGGAGGAAGAAGTGTCACAGGTTTTGGAAGGAGGACAAAAAGAGGAAACAATAGAGCTCACACCTATGCTGTCAGACTCGTTCACTGAGATAGAGAAGGACGACATGGAGGAGGAAGAAGTGTCACAGGTTTTAGAAGGAGGACAAAAAGAGGAAGCAACAGAGGATGAAATGTGGATTCAATGGATCCAGGACTTGTTTGTGGCGGCAGATAGGTACGATCTTCGACGGCTCAAGTGCATATCAGAAAGGCAATTGTCTGACAGCATAGGTGTGAGCTCGGTGATGTCCACTCTTGCTCTAGCCGAGCAGCACCACTGCCACGGATTGAAGGAGGCATGCTTGAAGTTTATCCAAGTCCAGTCCCCCTCATGCTTACAAACAGTAACGACGACCGATGGCTGGGATCATGTAGTTTCGACCTATCCCTCTGTTTTGAAGGAGCTCTTTGTCAAGCTTGCTTCGAACCGACAAAAATAACACTCTCCTATATGGTACACATGTTCCACACTTGTTCCTGAAGTGATCCCCTTATGCAAATGATACTCTAGAGAGGCCGCAGTGTCTTGCTTTCAATTTTCCCGTCATGTAAAATTTTCCTATATGCGGAATCGGAAAGAAAATCCAACATATGGACAAATTATCTCTTCATGGAATATTCGGTCAGGCGTCAAACTACGTATTACAGCAATCTGTAACATTCACAACTAGTTTTTTTTATCCTCATATATTACTCTGTGTGTTGTCTCTTATTATTGCTTTGGTGTCTTCCCTGTCATGTAACCCTTTTATTGAAGTAGAATGTATGCTAAATTAGGAAAATCCGTCTCTTCCTGGAATATATATGGTCTGAAAATTCAGGTGTACCCAATGGTGGCAGCAAAAGTAGGCAAGTTTATTTTCGTTTGAAAAAGGGCGATTTTATTAACTCAGAATGAAGCATCAAGTAGATACAAAACAAAATGAGTAAACACCCAGTCTGTGATAGTTAAGATGCACACAACCAACATCAACGCACACTCTGAAAATTCATAGATGCTCGATCTGTAGTCTAAAATCATACATACACTTGCTAAAAATAGACCAAGAAATCATTCTTTGTGGCTGCATTTTAGTCAGGATCCGGTTGGCGCTGTATATGGAATAAAAGAAACATAGTTCATTCATGCTGAAGCTTTAACAGCACTGAAGCCGGGATGCTGCTTGGTCATAATAGGTAAACTTGGCTGTTAATTATCTAATTTGATACATGCACAAAATGTAGGCAAGTTTTGATGGGAAATTTTGATACATGAATGAAAAATCCACGAAAGCACGGAATTTTGATACACGAATCAAGAGCTCGTGGTTGAATCCAACTCCGACTCCGACTCCACCATGACCTACGTTGAATCCAACTCCGACTGCGGGTACCATGTGGTTGTTGTCGAAAACTACTCGTGCACCAAGAAATTGACACCCACTGGTCAAGGCATCGCCTCTCGCCAATTTGAGGTAGGAGGCTATATTTGGCATATCAAGTACTACCCCAACGGCAAGAGCTCGGATTGCGCCGACTTTGTTTCCCTCTATGTTTTTCTTGATGAAGACGACGATGGCAAGAAGCCTGTGGAAGCCAAGTTTGGTTTCAGTCTCATCGACCAGGTTGAGAAGCAAAACCCAGTCTATTTTTGTCATGCTGAAACATGCAGCTTCCCTTCCGGTGGTTCTTCTTATGGCTACACCAGGTTTATGAAAAAAGACGTTCTTGAACGATAAACGGATCTGGAGGCCGATTCTTTCACCGCCAGGTGTGATATCATGGTCTACAACACAGAGGTCTAAAGTCTTCATGGCACAACTCTTTGACCCCATGAAGGAGGGCACCGATACGTCCACCACCATACATATCGAAGACATGGAAGCAAAAGTATTCAGGGCTTTGCTTACCTTCATCTACACAGACTTGTTCCTTGAGAAGAAGGAGGATGGAACAGAAGTTGTGAAACATGGACAAGAAGATGATGAGACGCGGCTGCAATGGCTGAAAGATTTGTTGGTAGCAGCAGACAAATATGATATCCAACGACTCAAGTTCATATGTGAAAAGCAGTTGTCTCACAACATAAGTGTGAGCTCGGTGGCGTCCACCCTGGTTCTAGCCGAGCAGCACCATTGCTGTGGACTGAAGGAGGCGTGCTTGAAGTTTATCCGAGCCCAATCTCCCTCGTGTTTGCAAACGTTAATGGCGACTAAGGGCTGGGAACATATAATTAAGACCTACCCTTTGTTTTGAGCGACCTCATTGCCAAGCTTATTGCTTCGAATCAGAAGTAACACGTACTCTCTGTTTACAATATTCCTTAGACCCGAAGTGATGCTCTTACATATTTATGATTCTGTAGAGAGACCGTAGTCCACGTGTCTTGCTTTTTTCTTGCCGTGTAAGTTTCCTATATATATGCTCAATCTAATATATGCGCAAATTGTCCCTCCATGGGATTGGGATGGACGGTCTGTAAGTTGAGTGATATATGCTTTGTGGCAATTCCATTTCATTCCTGTATGGATATATATGTTCCACGCAAATATGTAGGCAGCTTTATTTATTTATTTTTGGTAAAACAGAGGTGGAAATTTCTGTTTTAATAATCCGTGGCAGAAGCGAAGGAAGGCATAAATGTTTTTTTTAAGAAAAAAGGTTTCCCCCCGCTTTATATTATAAAGCAACGGACATGCTGGGGGCACAGCGGAACAAGCCCCAAAGAAGTCTAAAAAAGATAGCTAATCCGGCTCGAGGGTGGTAGCGGTGGAGGTGGCGGAGGAGCGAAAGCCGATGCCGCGGAACGAAGACCTGCCATAATGTTGTCGATGACGCCAGGGTCGCACCGCTTGCTAAGTGGTCTCCAGAGCTGTAAGAAGCCACACGTTTTATAGATTGCATCAATCACACGGTATGGAATTATACGCTCGATGACTAGTTTATTGTGGAAACACCAAAGGGTCCAAGGAAGAGTGCCCAAAGCCACCCAAATTGGGGGGCGGCTAGGGCCGGGAGCCTGAGGGCTTCCCCAAATAGGTCCGGGAGGTCGTCATGGCACCAATTGCCGCCAATGACCTCCCGGAAGCAGCTCCATAGAAACTGCGCTACAGGGCACCGGAAGAAGATGTGGTTACAGTCTTCCTAGACCAAACAAATGGGACAGAGGCCATCCCAGGGCTGTTACGTTTGTTGACCTCCGCCCCCGACGGGAGGCGGCCTCAGACCCATTGCCAGAGAAAGATGCGTATCTTCAATGGGAGTTTTATCTCCCAGATCACCGATAGTTCCACCGGGCCAGGGGTGGGAACGATTGCCTGGTAAAGGGACCTAGTCGAGAATCTGCCATTTGGCTCCAGGTGCCAAGACAGCGAGTCAGGCTCAAGGGAGGGGGGATGGAGGGCGATACATTCGAGCATTTCGTCCCATTGCCCGAGCTCAACCGCCCCGAAGGTATGGCGAAAGGCAATGGCACCCAAGTCAGCCAAGGCCACAGCTACAGAGAGTTGTGGTCGGACACAAATCGAGAATAACACGTAGAAGTGTTCCGCAAATGGGCGAGGCCCACCGATCGAGCCAGAATAATGTGCCGGACCCGGAACCAACTTTAATAGAGGTCCCTATGCGCAAGACCGGCATCAGCCGGATCACTGATTGCCAGAATTGGGATCCTACTGATCTGGGAGCGAATGCCAGTGGCTGCCCGCGGAGATACTTCGCGCGGATAATCTCGAGCCACAGGCCTCCCGTATTGGTCTGAATACGCCAGAGCCATTTGGAGAGGAGGGAAATATTCATCCCTTTGGATGAAATGACTCCCAGGCCACCCTGGTCCTTAGGCTTGCAGATCTCGGACCACTTCACCATGTGGTACTTCTTTTTATTGTTCTCTCCCGCCCAGAAGAATCTAGATAGGAGTTTGGTGACCTCATGATGAAGGGATTCATGTAGACTATAGAATCCCATTATGTACATCAAAAGATTAATGAGGGAGGAGTTCATCAAAATGACTTGAGCGGCTTTAGATAGCCATCTCCCCTACCAAGGTTCCAACCTAGGTTGGAGTTTGGCGACTATTGGGCGAAAGTCTTCTCCAGTAGCCGCGTGTCACTAATCGACATGCCAAGGTAAGTGGTCGGGAAGGATCCCAATCGACAATTCAAGCGATTGGCGATCCGTTGAGCCTCCGCCTGGGAGTATCCCAGGACCATCACCTTGCTCTTGGCAAAGTTGATTGTGAGGCCCAACATCTCCTGAAAGCAGAGGATGAGGAACTTGAGGTTTCGAATATCGTTGTTCGATCCCTCCACCATCATAATGGTATCATCCGCATACTGGAGGTGGTTCAGACCTCCATTGTTCACAAGGTGGGGACAAATCCCCCGAATGTGACCGGCCCGCTTGGCCAAGTCTAGGATCGAGGCCAAAGCATCAACCACAAGGTTGAAAAGAAACGGAGAGATCGGATCCCCTTGCTGGACGCCTTGGCCAGTCAAGAAGTAAGGCCCGATCTCCCCATTGATGTTCACAGCTGTGCGGCCACTCGTCACTAACTGCATCACCCTCACGACCCAGTGGGAGTCGAAGCCACGCTCGAGCAACACCTCCCGAAGGAAGGACCAATGAACGATGTCGTATGCTTTATGGAAGTCAATCTTGTAGAACACCGCATAGAGGTGCTTGCTCTTGACCTCATGGATGACCACGTGGAGAGCGAGAATCCCATCCAGAATAAACCTGCCCTTCGTGAAGGCAGACTAGTTCGGGTGGTGGATCCGAGGGGCGATTAGGGCCGCCCTAGCGGCGTGCCCCTTAGTCAAAATCCGGAATATCACATTGAGGACCGTGATAGGTCGGAATTGCCTTATGTCAGCAGCACCTAGCACCTGGGAATTAGAGAGACGATCCCGTAATTAAGCCGGGACATATCTAATGTTCCCCTAGCAAAATCCTGGAACAGGTCCAGGATAAGGTCCTTAACCATTGGCCCGAAGGCCTAGAAGAAGCGAACCGGAAGCCCATCCGGACCTGGGGCTGAGGCTGGGTTCATGGCTTTGACAAAGGTCTCGACTTCCCGGCATCAGATGGAGTGAGCAAGGCCGCGTTCTCCTCCGGGGAAACTAGTTGGTCAGGAGACCAAATATGGTCCGCCAGGGCGATACCCCCTCGAGGGCACCCCACGAATAACGACTTGTAGAAGTCGTCAACTAGAGAACGAATACCAGCATGATCTTGGAATAGTTGGCCCCTTTCCCATAAAAGGGGAATGGAGCATCGTCCCCTACAGCCATTAGTGATGGCCTGGAAGTAGACCGTGTTGACGTCGCCAAACAACACCCAATTAACAGAACCTCGATGTCGCCAGAACTCCTCCTCCTTGGAATAGATCTCCATGAGGGAGTTTTCCAGGTTATATCTATGGGCCCATTCATTAGAGGAAATCCTGGAGATATCCGCACGAAGGTCAAGGGCACGGATCTCCTCGAGAAGAAAGGCCTTTTGGAGACGGAGGTCTCGCCCAATATTGGCACCCCACCCTTTCATGAATTGCCTGGACCGTTTGGAAAGGTGGTGCCATTCGTCCGGAGTGGACATCCGCCTATGGGGCTTGGCTAAAGCCGAGACCCAATGAGTCTGGACGGCAGCCATAAAGCCCGGTTGCCGGAGCCAGAAAGTTTCAAACCGAAACCACGGTGGAGGCTGCGGTCTCTCATCCCTAGAAGACAAGAGAAGGGGAACGTGGTCGGACCCGATGCGAGTAATCGCCTGGAGCGAGGCCAAAGGAAACCGGAGCTCCCAGTCGGGTGAGACAAACACGCAGTCGAGTACACTAAGGGTCGGGGAAACCTATCGATTAGTCCAGGTAAACCGTGCCCCGACCCCATCCAATTCTAGGAGACCTAGATCCACAACCCAATCATTAAACTGATTCATCTCCGCATAATCAACACGCGAATTGCTCTTTTCCTTGGGGGAGCGGAGAGGGTTGAAATCTCCACCGACCACTACCGGTAGGGTCGCGGAAGAAATCTTGGCATGGAGTTCGGCCAAAAAAGCGGCGGAGCGACTATGGTTGGCTGGGCCGTAGACCACGATGATCTCCTACTTGAAATTCATATCGCGTTCCCAGACCTCCATGCTGACGAAGTGGGATCCACGATCCATGGGTCCCACCTCAAATGTGGCATCCTTCACTTCGAGAAGGATGCCACTAGAGTGGCCGGACACTCCATTAGATGGCAAGCAGTGCCATGCGAATAGATGTCTACTAAGGCGCTCAAGTTCTGCAAGGGAGAATTCCGTGCGCATTGTTTCATGGACCGTAACCACATCTATGGATTCATCACGCATGTACTCAATGAGCTGCCTGCGGCGGCCATCGTGGCCGAAGCCCCGCAGGTTCCAGAATAAAGTGCGCATGATCACTCATCTAATGGGTCCTCCCTGGACCCAACTGTGGTGGAAGCACTAAGAGCGTGACGTAATTGGGCAGTACGAGAACGCGTCCGACCACAAATCTCACCCGGGTCGATCGCGGGGAGGCCCCGCCCACTAGCCCTACAGGGCATAGAGGAAGGAACCTCCGCAGCCGCTTCCGCCTCGCGAGTCCGAATGGCCGCGAGGTGGCCCTCCAGGATCTCTTTGGCCTGGAGGGACACAAGCTGCTCTAAGAGCATCTCCAACAGCCGCGCTAAACTAGCGCCGCGCCGCAAATTATGCCGTTTTAGCGCGCGCGCAACGCGGCGGGTCGCTCCAGCGGGCGCGCAAAAACGGCGCGCGCGTTATAACGGGTTGGGCGCGCGGACAAAAACACTTAGCCGCGCGGTGTATTTCGGGCGCCAGCTACAGCGCGCAGCACACTCGAGCGCTCGCGCCACACTCTCTCCTCTCCTTGTCCTATGCCCTGAGCGCACCGGCGCCGGCGCCCTGCCACCCACCCATGGACGCGCACACCGGCGCCCCGCTCACCCTACTGTACAGCCGCGACCCCCCCCCCCCGCGCCGCCGCCGCAGCCGCCGCCGCCGCCGGAAACCCTAGCGCGGGAGCGCTGGCGTCGCCACCGCCGGAGCTCCGCCGAGCGTCGGCCTCGCGCGCAGCCTCTTCTTGCCGCCGCGGATATATATTGACCACGGCATCGGGTGGCGTCGCGCCGGCGCCGTCCCATGCCGCCGCCGCACCGTCGAAGAAGGTCCCCAATGCGGCGCGGACGAAGAAGGGCAAAACATCCGCGAAGAAAAACAAGGCGGCGGACGGCTCCGGCACCGCGAAGGCGAGGGGAAAGAAGCTTGCCGGGCGTTCGACGGCCGCGGCGGCTTCCGAAGCGCCGGCGAGCTCACTCGTTGAGCCGGCCGCCGACGCGCACCACGTGTTTGACGAAATGCCCCCAAGGTGAAAAAATTTCCAACTTTTCTTTTCTTCTTATTTTTTCAATGCATCATCATCACATATAGATAGCTTATTTGCATTGTTCAAAAAACTTTGTAGTCTCAACGATGATGCATACATGTCCACTATGGGTGTTGGGTCCAACAATTCGCATTGGTCTCAAACCAATGACACCCATTTCGAAGACCATGAGTTTGAGGTGGACGAGGAGGGTGAGGGAATTGTCGAGGCGCCGAAAGGAAGAGCGGGCAATTACTCAACCAACGATGACAAGTTACTATGCCATACTTATTTGCAAGTGTCGAGGGATCCATCCATTGGAGGTGATCAAAGTAGAGACGCGTATTGGGGGCGAATGAAAGAACACTTTGATGCTCACAACTTGAGTGGAATTGACCGCTCCGAGAGATCACTTCGGTCCCGATGGTTGACAATTAACTCGGATTGTCAAAAGTGGGCGGCCGTACAAAAGGCAGTTGACAAGATTAACCCAAGTGGCACAAATGAGGATGATCGAGTAAGTGGCATCTCATATATGTTCATCATACTTGTTTTTGGTGACCGAAGTGCTAACTTGTTTTGTTTTTCTTTTAGTACAACATTGCACAAAACTTGTTCAAAGAAGAGACAAGGACAACCAAGAAGGGGAAGATCAAGAAAGGCAGGGTCTTTACCTTGCCTCATTGCTATGAAGTGTTAAAGGATGATGAGAAATGGAAGAAGCGTGATGGTTTGGAGGATTTGCATTTGAGCAACAAACGGAAGCGAGCAATTGAGATGAATGATGATGATGAGGAGGATGATGCATCAAGTGATGACGGCAAGAGAAGCCCCACACCCAACTCGGTTTCATACTCGAAGCCAAAACGACCGGATGGGTGCAAGAAAGACAAAACCGAAAAGAAAAAGAGGAAAGGAGATGATGAGCTCAAAAATGCTATGGAAGCTATTGTGAAGGCAAGGATCGAAGCCAATGAGGTGAGGAAAATGGCAAGGAACCAAGATGCCGTGGCCGAGGAGAGGAGGTTGGCGGCCGAGGAGAGAAGAGTGGCGGCCGAGGAGAGAAAGGTGGCTTTGGAGGAGAGGAAAGTAAGCAACGAGGAGCGAGCTAAGTTGTTGGAATGGGAGAAGCACTTATTCTTCTTGGACACATCTAACCTCAATGCGGCGCAAAAAGAGTATGTCAATCTTGCCCAACAAGAAGTCTTGATCCAAAAAAGAGCCTTGGTTCGTGCAATGGGTGGCGGTGGCTTCGGCGCCATGGGTGGCGGTGGCCTCGGCGCCATGGGAGGCATGGGTGGCTTCGGAGCCATGGGAGGCATGGGTGCACATCCGGCCGCCATGGGAGGCATGGTTGCACATCCGGCCGCCATGGGAGGCATGGGTGCACCTCCGGCCGCCATGGGAGGCATGGGTGGCTTTGGAGCACCCTCCGACGCTATGGCCGCCATGGGAGACATGAGTTTTGCTTCTCTCATGGGAGGCATGGGTGCACCTCCGGCCGCCATGGGTGCAATGTCTTTCGATGTGCCTTCTCACACACATTCTCATGAAGATGCCGTTGAAGATCTTGCCAACACCGTCGGAGCTTCACATGATGCGGTGCGTGATGCGGTGCGTGATGAGGAGAGGGAGGAAGATTCATCTTCGGAGGCGGAAGAGTCGTCTTTGGAAGATGAGGACGAAGACGAAGACGAGGAAGATGAAGATTGATGTGTCTTTCATGTCTTGAACTTTTAGTTTGCATTTGAACTTGGTTGGATGAACTTGTGGGCATGATTTTGAACTTGTGGGCATGAACTTTTATTCATCAACTTGTTTGTGTCAAATTTCACATGTTCATTTTTGTCTAAAATATCATATATGCAAAATGCCCGGCGAGTCGCGCGCGCTGTATTTTTGCGCTCTGCTGGAGCCAGCATAGGTGGGCGCGCAAAACCAGCCGCAGCGCGCAGTAAACAGGTTTTTTGCGCGCGGTGCTTTAGCGCGGCGGTTGGAGATGCTCTAAGACCGGGCCCTTCTCGCCACGGAAGACAATAGCCGAGTCGGCTGCAACCTTGGCCAGGTGACCAAAGGGGAACACCAGCAAGAGCGGATTGTCGCAAATATCATCAAGACCAGAGTAAGGAGCCTGGGAGTCGGACGGACCTGTATCGATAATCTTTTTGCCTCGCGTGCCAAATTCCCCAAACGGTGATCAATGGGCTTTTCAGCCCGTGGGCTGCGAGGCTTTTAAAACAAAAGCCCAATCATCATATAATAAACCCTAACTAAATCTAGACCAGCCGGCGGCGCTGCTTCGATCTGTTTCCGGCGAGGAGCGACGCAGGTTTGCCCCCAGCCCCAGCCCCAGCTAATCGATCGGTTCCAACTCTCAAGCCTATATATTGTTCATATGAGCAACATCTTGGGGGAGACACTCATCGATCTGTAGCCTAAGCAACATCTTGATCTTGGAGCATGTTTGGATCTCTTCTGTAAATTTCATCTTTTTTGCCCAATCATAGATTTGAGCTCATGCAAATTCTAGACAATTGTTTCTTTTTTTGTGAAAAATCAATGTCTAGCGACTGAATTAGCAGCACAACTATTTAATATGCTATTTGTTCTGCTTTGATCGTATTGTCTCTTACATGAATTATTAATTCAACCAATGGTGATTTCTGATCGGCTCGCAGGTCCGTCATGTCGTCATTCGCCGGCATAACTCTCTTGGCCGAGGGCGACCTGAGCCCTTCCACCGCCGACGCCGTTGACGCCGGCACGGACTGCGGGTACCACCTGCTTGTGGTCCAAGCACTAGTAGAAAACAGGGCTATGGTCCAGGCCGGCTCAGCCCATTAGTCCCGGTTCAGTCTAGAACCGGGACTAATGTGAGCATTGGTCCCGGTTCGTGCGGCTAAGGCATTAGTCCCGGTTCATTTAGACCTTTTGGTCCCGGTTGGTGGGATGAACCGGGACCAATGGGCCTCGCTCCTGGCCCACAACCATTGGTCCCGGTTCGTGCCACAAACCGGGACTAAAGATTAGACCATTAGTCTCGGTTTGAGGCACGAACCGGGACTAATGGGGATGAGACCTTTAGTCCCGGTTCGTGCCACGAACCGGTACTAAAGGTCCCATTTTCAAACTATACCCCCCCTGTGGACCGCCTTTTCAGTTTTAGAAAAAATAAAAGAAAATGATGGAAATGTCAAAAATATAAAAGAAAATAAGTTTCCCATGTGATATGTGGTCTAGTTGTTGGGAAAATTTGCAAATATGAATTTTGACTTTATTTGCAAAATCTCCCTGGAATTTGTAAAATGGGCATAACTTTTGCATACGAACTCGGATTAAAAAGTTTTTTATATGAAAAATCTTCTACTCGAAAAGTTACATCCGATGGAGACCGCCTACGGCCTGTTTGCAAATTTCTAGAATCCTCAAATTCCAAAAGGAAAAAAAGTTATGCTCAAATTTTAGTTTTTTTAAATTTTTAGTAAATCTGGTCAAACTATGGTCAAACTACTTATTCAGGAAGTATTAGTGTTACTAAATAATTATTCAAGAATATTTGTGTTATTAAATAATTATTTCACCTTTTTGAATTTTGGTCAAATCTGGTCAAACTATGGTCAAACTGTGGTCAAACAATGGTCAAACTACTTATTCAAGAAATATTAGTGTTACTAAAAAAATATTATTTTTTAGAACAATAGTTTTAAACTCAAACAGTGAAATATGTGACTTCATGCTCAAGCTAAATTCCTGAGGGTTAATAGGATTGACATCTTACTATTGTCAGGAAAACAACAAGTGCAGACTTGGAAACGAGGGAGAATAGAACCCGGAAGTTAAGTGTGCTCAGGCTGGAGTAGTGAGAGGATGGGTGACCGTTCGGAAAGTGAGATGATTTGGAATGATGAGGGGTGATTAGAGATTAAATTGAGCAATGAGGGGTGATTAGAGATTAGAGGTTAAAATAATTTAGAAATTTGAAAAAAAAATTCAAAAAAAATTTCAAAAAAAAATCAGAAAATTTCTTTTAGTACCGGTTGGTGTTACCAACCGAGACTAAAGGTGGACCGGCCACGTGGAGGGCCTTTAGTCCCGGTTCTGGATTGAACCGGGACTAAAGGGTCAGGGCATTAGTACCGACACTTTAGTCCCGGTTCCAGAACCGGGACTAAAGGCCCTTATGAACCGAGACTAAAGGCCCTTTTTCTACCAGTGAAGACTACTTGCTTACCAAAGAACTGACACCCAGTGGAAGGGGCATTTGCTCCCGTGCTTTCGTCGTAGGAGGCCATACATGGTACATCGAGTACTACCCTAACGGGGAGAGCTCCAAATGTGCCGACTACATTTCTCTGCATGTCTCAGTTCTTGATAACGATGAGGATTACCAGAAGACTGTGAAAGCAAAGGTGTGTGTCAGTCTCATCGACCAGGTTGAGAAGCACAAGCCAATGTACATCCGTGGAACTGGAACGCGCACCTTCGGCGGCTATGCTTTTATGCGTCTCGACAAGTTCATGAAAAAAGACGTCCTTGAAGAATCGGTGAATCTAAAGGGTAATTGTTTGACCATCCGGTGTGACATCATGGTCCTCAACACCAATGATGATGATGCCAACGGCGACGAGGTGCTCCCACCTGATGTACACCACCAATTCAACAGTCTCCTTCAAAATAAGGTGGGTGCCGATGTGACATTTGAGGTCAGCGGTGAGACGTTCGTCGCACACAGGTGTGTGCTTGCAGCCCGATCCACGGTGTTCATGGCACAACTCTTTGGTCCCATGAAGGAGGGTACCACTAGGTCCGCCATCATACAGATCAAAGACATGGAAGCAAAAGTGTTCAAGGCTTTGCTTAGCTTCATCTACACAGACTCATTCCCTGAGATGGAGGAGGAGGACAAAGCACAAGTTGTGGAAAAAGGACAAGAAGAGGATGAAATGCGGCTGCAATGGCTTCAAGACTTGTTGGTAGCGGCAGACAGATATGATGTCCAAGGGCTCAAGTTCATCTGTGAAAAGCAGTTTTCTGAACGCCTAGGTGTGAGCTCAGTCATGTCCACTCTTGCTCTAGCCGAGCAGCACCACTGCCGGTGGTTGAAGGGAGCGTGCTTCAAGTATCTCCAAGTCCAGCCTCCCTCGCGTTTGCTAACAGTAATGGAGTCTAGTGGCTGGGATAATGTCTTTACGACCTATCCCTCGGCTTTGAAGGATCTCATTGCCAAGCTTATTGCTTTGAACCAGCAGAAGTAACACTCTGGATATGGTACCCATGTTCCTTAGATATGAAGTGATGCTCTTATGCGTACTTGGAATCCGCTAGAGATGGTAGTCTGTGTGTCTTGCTTTTGTCTCACATTTTAATTTGCTTATATACTGGATCAGAAAATGCAACATATGGGACAATTGTTTCTTCAGGGAATATGGGACAATGGTTTCATCAGCATTGTGCAAGTTTCCTATCTAGTCGATTTATCCTCGTATATTTATCTGTGCATTTGTTGTCCCGTATATTACTATTAGTTATGCAATGTTGATGTTTTCGGAAAGGCAATTTATGAACCTGCATTTAGGGGAAATGTTTTTTTTTGCTGATCACAATGACAGCGTTAGTGTGAAATATTTATCCATTAAGTACCCAGCAACCTTCACGTGGGTGGTTGATGTTCTCCTTGGTTAGAGTTCCAAAGGTTTTGCAAAGTCCAATGTTTGAGTTGTGCTCTGTACCCAAAGAGATGACTTTCATTCTGGTGTATGTTTTAGCACAGATGTTGTCAATTTAGTAAAGCCGGGGAAAAGCTTTGAGTGCACAGATTGGGCCACATGGGCTATAATTTTTTCCTTATTATATAATAAATATGTTTGGATCACTGGTAGGTTTTTTTACCGTTATTCTAAAAAAACAAAATATGTTTTGGTCGAATTACTTGGAGGTATGCCGGTATTAAGTGATGGGTATGCAATTAATTGATCCTACCTAGCTGCTCCTTTCTGATATTCCAGGGTTATGCAATGGCGTATTTCCTTACTCTCCAGATTACGGCTTATGATGATCTCGGCTGATTCTTGTTCCCTCCTCCAAGTGTCTGAAATAAGTGTTTGTATGATTCAGCTTGTCGCGCTTATTCTTGCGCATATCTGGCACTCATATATTTCTTTCCAATATCAGTATGTGTCTGCGCATATCAGTGATATAAGTGAAGTTCCAATATTTCTTCCCCTGGTACTACTATATATGTTGTACAGAGAGCAATGAGATTATATTTATTCTAGTGTGGTGTTCATCTCTTGCTCATTGCCACTCATTATTAGGAATTCACAGATGATGACAAAATTAGAGTCGCTTCTTGTACAAAATAAACTGACAAAGGATGATCCGATGATTTATGTACTTGAGGCATGTCACTCCCTTTTGCAAGTGTTTGCTTGCCGCAAGACGACCAAGAGGCATAGCCACCACCGCCTCTATTGTGCCCACCGGAGAGTCAACCATGTGGATCAACATCTGAGGCTGCCTCCCGACATCCATGTCCCGAGCCACTGCCAACCATCCATATCACAACACTCCAACCATGATAGGAAGAGCACAAGACCCAGCCTTTCACTCCTAGCTCGGCATCAGCCATCGGGTTTGGATCGACACCTCGAGGATAGGAAGCGTCCACACCTGCATCCCCAGCCAATCCCGATGGAACCGGGGTGGGGGTTAGGTGGCCCCTCTGGCCATGGTCGATGGCCAACGGTGACGGTCCAACAAAAGGCACAAGAACAACCTAGCTCGGCTCCCTATACATGTGTGCGGCCGAACGTTGTCCACCACCACCTTCATGTATTGCCACACCGCGAACACAGGCTACGAGTGCTTGAGGCCTCCCCAACACCGCCGTCCCGGAGCGTGGGCTACACGAAGAACAATGCCACCACCGTCCAGCCAGCCGCACCAACATCGAGCCGCCATCCTAATCACACACGGACACACGTGGCATGCACACTAAGAAGATTGGCAAAGGCCTGCCAGAGCCGCCTCCTGCAACACAGATTTGGACCAACGCCGCCGCCATGTCACGAGCCACTGCCCAAACTGCCGTCGCGTCGCCATCCTACAAGCACACCGCCGCCGGGCCCGATGCCTCCGTCCGGACAGGTCGCCCCAAGCCGACCGCTCCCGAGAGGATGAGAGAGGTGCCCCGCCGCCAACCACCGCGAGGGGCTTTGCCCTGGCGGCTCCCGTCGGCGGTGGGGAAGGGAGGAGGAGGCGAGAGGACGGGGGTTGGTGTCGCCGCCCGAGTCGCCCGTGGGGGGACGACGCTCCGGCTCTCTCTCAGGAGGGGATAAGGTCCAAAAATATAGCAGTGAAAACATGTTGTTAGCTGAATGTTGGAATGGAAAATTGAGGACAACATCGGGGATGGGCATGAAGAGAAGGAGACCGTCCTTCATGAACTCTGACCGATGTCGATTACTGCAGAGCACAACATCCAAACTGAGGTTTCTCTCCAGCGTTGTGTCCTCCTCCGTCTGAGTCCGATCTGGACTTTCCTAAATTTATGTCCTCCTCCGTTGTGCCATACGAGTTGTACTCGAAAATGCTAGACTCATGGAGTATCACGGGGCGTTTTACGGGGCTTTCTTCTAACAAATCTCTCTCTCTCTCCCCCTGATTTTCAGCAGGGCCGGCCTTATGTTTTGGGAGGCCCTAGGCGAGCTCAACGACATGGGCCTCTATGTCCTAAGTCCTAAGACCATATATATGTATGCGTGTGCGTTATATATATGACTTATTAAGAGTAACTTTTAGTCACACATCTTTAGTTTAAAATTTGACTATAATAATTCAAATGACTTCATCGAGAACAATAATAACCAAATTCGAACTGATTCCATCAACAACAATAATACTAAAAAATCGCAAAATGAAACTAACATGACATGATTAATTACCTCAAATAAGAACCAAATTAGACTGACTCCATCGACAACAATAATACTTCAGTGCTTCAAAAAAGATTTCTTCGGGAGTAGTTTCTTGCCCCTGTTCTTCAATGACATCAACATTGCTTGAAGATGTAAAGAACTTATTCAAAGAATCCTTCAATGGTAGAATTTTCGGATCACTTTCTTTCTTTTTCTTTCTTGTTTCAGCACCCGACAATTGCTTCTTCTTAGGTAACATGGCAGGCTAATGTCCTAAAATCATGAAGAAAAGATCAAAAGAGGATACAAAGAATTAGGAATTTATACATCGGATGATTGGAACCCTAGACATGTACATAGAATGATAAAAAAATGATTGATTGAATTAAAAAATTTAAAACTTCATGCATACTGAAATTGGAGGATGGATCTTGGATGTATAGTTGAATACGTAATTAAATACTAAATAAAGAATAAATAAAGTACTGAAATTGTCAAATTAGGGTTTGGGGGATGGACTGGAACTGAGGAACATGGATGGAAACATTCAAACGTACTTTTGGGATTGGGGACGGCCGCGTTGCAGACTTCAAGACTTGTAGTCGCCAGTCGGATGTATACTTGTATACGTATTGCCGCGGTGCCGCCTTGCCGGATGCCGGATGGCCGGGCCGCTGGGTTGCTGGACTGTCGTGCGGCGCGCCGCGCGTGCAGCTCCAGCGTGCAGCGGGCCAGCGGCAGGCGAGGCGAGGATGACACGGCAAGGCGCCGAGCGACGGAGCGAGGAGGCCGACGGGCGTCACGGCGCCTGACAAACCTAACCTACGAAGGAAAAGGAAAACGAGCAGTCGTCTGTCTGCCAACTGGCGTGAGTCACAGTGTCGTTTCGCGACTTCGCGTTCGTTAATCGATCAGTGATGGCTTGCTAGCTATCTGATGGGCCTAGCCCATCTTATTTCTTTTCTCTAGTTCTTTTGTATTATTTTTACCTATTTTTTGCTGGGCTATAATATAGATATATACTCTGTCATGGGCCCCCCTCCTCGCCTAGGCCCTGGGCCGTCGCCCCGCCGCCATACCCCCAGGGCCGGCCCTGATTTTCAGGGGGTGCGGCCCATCCTTTCCCAAACTACAGTTCTATTCTATTGGTCCACCTCAACTATTCCATGAACTCCGTATGAAATCTCTCCATTGTTGTAGCATCGTGTAGGACTACATGATACTACTCTGGATCAAAAACCGTAGACACGCGGGCAGTTTACTTAGCAATACGGACACTTTCCAAACTACTCCCCCCCCCCCCCCCCCCCCCCGCCCCCTCCCGCCCCCCGCGCCCGTCAGTTTACTTTTAATCAGCCAGCTAAGCCACTCCGTAACACCCAGTAAAAATATTCCGTGCGTGTAGCATTGCTTATTCTGAATCGGCCATATATATAGCCTGATAGCCAGACGTACCATAGGCTTCGTGATAACGTGAGACGCACACCAGCCGTCGGGGCAAGCTAAGCGACGTCCACGCACAGGCACAGCGAGTTGGTCATGTCGTCGTTTGCCGGCGTATCCGTGTTGGACGACGGTAAGCTGTGCCCTTCCACCATGACCTTGGTCGGCACCAGCTCGGCCTGCGGGTACCACCTGCTTGTGCTCCAAGGTTACTCTCGTGCCAAGAAAGAGACACCCAATGGTCAGAGCATCATCTCTCATGATTTCGGGGTGGGAGGCCATCGTTGGTCCATCAACTACTATCCTAACGACATCATCTCGGATCGCGCTGACGTCGCTTCTCTCTACGTGCACCGTCTCGATGACGATGACAAGCATGTGGAAGCCAAGTTTAGCTTTAGTTTGGTCGATGAGGTTGCGTGGCAGAATCCAGTGTACATTCATGGAACTAAAACATGGAGCTTCTCCTCCGATGCCTCTTCTTGGGGCTGCTACAAGTTTATGAAAACAAATGCCCTTGAAAGATTAATGTATCTAGACAAGGATGACTGTTTCACCATCCGCCGTGACATCATGGTCTGCAACGCCGAGAATGATGCCCGTGGCACCCAAGTGCTCCTGCCTGATATGCACCATTACCTTAACAGTCCCCTTCACAATAAGGTTGGTGCTGATGTGACGTTCAAGGTCGGCGGCAAGATTTTCACTGCGCACCGATGCGTGCTTGCAGCCCAATCTAAAGTCTTCATGGCACAACTCTTTGGACACATGAAGGAGGCATCTGCCTCGCTCGATGTCATACAGATCAAATACATGGAAGCAATAGCGTTCAAGGCTTTGCTTAACTTCATTTACGCAGACTCATTCCCCGACATGAAGGAGGATGAAATGTCAGAAGCTACAGAAGAGGAGGCAGTAAAGTATGAAATGTGGCGGCAATGGCTTCAAAACTTATTGGTAGCAGCAGATAGATATGACGTCCAACGGCTCAAGTACATATGTGAAAAAGAGTTGTGTAAGCTCAGTGGCGTCCATTCTTGTCCTAGCTGAGCAGCACCACTGCCACAGATTGAAGGAGGTGTGCCTGGAGTTTATCCAAGTCCAGTCTCCCTCGTGTTTGCAGACAATAATCGCGAGCAAAGGTTGACAGCATATAATCGTGACTTATCCCTCTGTTTTGAACGAGCTCATTGCCAAGGTTATTGCTTCAAACCAGCAGAAGTAACACTTACTCCCTCCGTCCGGAATTACTTGTCGTAGAAATGAATAAAAATGGATGTATTTAGAACTAAAATGCGTCTAGGTACATCCATTTATATGACAAATATTTTCGGACGAAGGGAGTACATGGTTTGCATGTTTCTTAGTTACACCTGAAGTGACACTCTTGTGCACGATATGAGATCCTCGAGCTTTTGCCTCGTGACGTATATAATTTGTTTCTTCATGGAATGGAAGGAACGGTTTGTAAGTTCAGGTGTAACCCCAAATTGATCTGCCTTGTACTCCTTTCGTCCGAAAATATTTGTCATAGAAATGGATGTTTCCTAGTTAGGAGTTTGCAAGTTTGCAAATTGATCTGGGACGGAGGGAGTAGCAGTTTGCAAGTTCCCTAGTTAGTTGTTTTATCCTTATGTATTTTTCTTGGTGATCCTTTGTGCCTACTGTGTCATGAAAACTATTCTTCCTACCAGTTGTCTAAAAATGACCTGGTTGCTTTCCAGTGAGCCTGAAAGTTTAAGCACTTAGAGCATCTTCAACAGAAGCGCTATATAAACGACACGCGGTATAAAAACTACTTTTATTATTATTATTATTATTATTATTATTATTATTATTATTATTATTATTATTATTATTATTATTATTATTATTATTATTATTATTATTATTATTATTATTATTATTATTATTATTATTATTATTATTATTATTATTATTATTATTATTATTATTGTTATTATTGTTATTATTGTTATTATTGTTATTATTGTTATTATTGTTATTATTGTTATTATTGTTATTATTGTTATTATTGTTATTATTGTTATTATTGTTATTATTGTTATTATTGTTATTATTGTTATTATTGTTATTATTGTTATTATTATTATTATTATTATTATTATTATTATTATTATTATTATTATTATTATTATTATTATTATTATTATTATTATTATTATTATTGTTATTATTATTGTTATTATTGTTATTATTGTTATTATTGTTATTATTGTTATTATTGTTATTATTGTTATTATTGTTATTATTGTTATTATTGTTGTTATTGTTATTATTGTTATTATTGTTATTGTTATTATTGTTATTATTGTTATTATTGTTATTATTGTTATTATTGTTATTATTGTTATTATTGTTATTATTGTTATTATTGTTATTATTGTTATTATTGTTATTATTGTTATTATTGTTATTATTGTTATTATTGTTATTATTGTTATTATTGTTATTATTATTATTGTTATTATTGTTATTATTGTTATTATTGTTATTATTGTTATTATTGTTATTATTGTTATTATTGTTATTATTGTTATTATTGTTATTATTGTTATTATTGTTATTATTGTTATTATTGTTATTATTGTTATTATTGTTATTATTGTTATTATTGTTATTATTGTTATTATTGTTATTATTGTTATTATTGTTATTATTGTTATTATTGTTATTATTGTTATTATTGTTATTATTATTATTATTATTATTATTATTATTATTATTATTATTATTATTATTATTATTATTATTATTATTATTATTATACTCATGGCAAATTTTGGTTTTTTAGCTATATGTTTGATATATATGATTTTCTTGGACATGTTGTAGTTTAACTTTCTAGTACCTTGCAGTTTTTTGTATGTTAGATATAATGCACAAGAATTTCAAATATACGCCAGTTTTATTTTACTAGAGCATGAATATAGGTTTTGCTACATGGCAAACTTATGTAAAACATCATGGCTAATTCTCCAAGTATAAGTAATGGACAACTTTAGTTTGTCATGCATGGGAAATCTAGGATTTAGCTGATGGCAACTTTTTAGGTCCAAACATCATGGCTACTTCTTTTTTCGGTATAAGTGATGGAAAACTTTAGTTTGTCATGCATGGTAAATCTAAAACTTAAGTAAAAACATCATGGCTACTTTTCTCTGTTTTAAGTTATGGAGAATAGACCCAGGGGACCATAGGTTCACTAGTGGCATCTCTCTCGAAGCTATGGGTGGTGAACCCCTGCTGCTTAGATGCCTATGTTGAATTAGTATGTTGATATAATTTCACACACTACGTTCTTATTGTGTTTGTATTAGGTCGAGATGTTGTTGGTATTGCATTTCTTAATTCAAGACAACAATAAGTGTTTATATTTGTATTAACATATGTGTGGGCAAAAAAAGATGTGACATTTACGTATAAATGTGTGGGGGTATTTGTAAAACATATGTGAAATGTTCAGACTGCAAAACATTACGAACGCTTTAGAAATAGTTTGAGTATCAAAATCAGACCGATCACTTTCAGTATTTGTCAAAAAAGGTTTTGAAATAGTTTCAGCATGTTCAAGAATATTCAGTAGCACTTAAAGAAATAGTTTGAGAACTTCCGGAATGTTTGTAAACACTTCCTGCATATGTACCTTGAAAATGAACTATATCATGTAATATCCCGAGTATTGACAAATGTCGCATGCCATCAATTGAGATCGTACGATGCGAACAATTCATGAAACGTGTTTCATATAGACCGCATCGCTTCTCGGTTGCATTAGGTCTTTCCATTAAGGCACAACGGGTCATCTAGTTAGCTGAAGTATCAACCATTATACTATCCTGGTAGATTTGCTGCAACACCCCTCTATAGCGGTTGATGTCGAGGGTGATGTTCTGGCCGTTGAGGAAGAGCTCCCACGTCATACCATACCCCTGCCTATTTATGGAGGCGACATCGGTGAAGACAGCATGGTCCCTCGGGTATTTGTACTTGAGCGTCGTCTCCTCCGGGGTCGTCTCGTATTGGACGTACCGGAGCCCCATGTCAGCCGACGGTGCACCAAAGGCAGCATTGGATCCCCAGCTCATGTCGCCCCACGGGACGACCTGCACCAACGTCGCGTTGCGCGGGAGGAACACCAGGTTGGTGAGCCCTGCGCCATGCACGCCCACCATCACGTCGCATGAGTTCACAACCTCTGCAAACCGGGCCATGTCGCTCACGACATGCGGCTCTGCCGACACCACCTCGAAGCCGACCTCTGTGGCAGCTGCGACGGCCTCCGCCTCATTCACGAACGCCCTCGAGTTGCGGCGCAGGATCATGAGGAGGCGAGGCCTGTCACCGGAGGTCCGGTTTACAGGGGTCGACCACTCACGCTTCAACGAGTAGATCGAACGAAGAAAGTTCCGGAAGTCCGTCATTGTGTAGCCCTTGCGGGAGAGAGCAGGGATGATCCCCATCTCCTTATGGCCTTCGGTGCCGACGTGCACCGACGGGAAGCAACGCACCTTGTCATCGGCGTCCAAGTTGATGACCGGGTACCTGGAGAGCGCGGCGAGGATGCGTTGGAACTTGTCAACCCACTTGCGGTTGTAGTCGGTGATCACAAGCTGGACATGGCCATCGTACTCCCTCACAGTGTTGAAGAGAGGGATGATGCCGTCGGTCATGGCGTGGAAAAAGTTGTTGAGGTAGGCGCCCGTGGAGAAGACCACCGCGGGGACGTCGTGCGTCACCGTGCACCGTGGCGCATCCAGCCCGCTCCAGCGGATGGTCACCTCCCGGATAGCATGCATCGTTCCTTCCTCTGACTTGCGCGGATACGGGCGGATCTTCACCGTCCCGTTCTCTGGCCGGTAGCTGTCTTCAGACGCTGAGACAACGTAGACGGTGGCAGATTTGCCGTGCATACGGACGTCGCCTTGCATGGCACAGATGTCCATGCGGTCACTGCTGAAGTTGCAAATTGACTTGCTTCTTGGTGCTGCCACATCTGTATCTGTAAGATGCACAGAAGAGTTATTAATCAGTAGAAAGAAACTTCTTTTTACTAGTTTTTAGAGGGTGCTTGGATCCAAGGGACTATTTTTAGTCTGACTAAAAATAGTCTCTTTTAGAGGCTAAAGTTCCAAGCACCCCTGACTAAAGAGAGGTTAGGACTAGTCTTGAGGCTAAAATTTTTTAGTCATAGGAAACCTACTAAAATATGTATTAGCCCTCTCTCTTATCATTTAGCGCCTCTCCTTTAACACATGCGAGTTCTGGATTCGAGGGTTTGAAGGATAATAAATGCTCAATAACTTGATTTTAGTCTCTTTAGTATTTGGATCCAAACATGGATGAGGCTAGCAAGTTTTAGTCCTACTACTTTTAGTCATGGGACTAAAACGTATACAAGCACCCTCTTAGTACCTTGTCATTCTTGGAGAGATCGAAAAGGTAATTAATTACCTCGTGGACGGGCTTGACTTTTGTTGGCACTGACGACGCCGGGGCGTGATGCGGGGGAAGGATGGTGGCTTGTTGCGGGAGAAGGTGGTGCGTTGACGGGCGTTTCATCGCCTGATGCGGGAGAAGGTGGTGCACCGACGGGCGTCTGCTCGCTTGATGCATGACCGACCAAATCTGAATTAGACCAAGGATCAACCCATATTACTGTTAGTGCCAAAACCAATGAACTAATTAGAGAACGCTCAAGCTCATGGGCAGTATACATACTCGCGTTGCAACAGATATGTTAAATTACCTCCGCCCCCCTCGTATTAGTACTTAGGGTCATATTTTGATCATGATTTTAACTAATAAAAGTATGAGTTATACATAGTAAAGATAATATTATCGGAAACTATGTTCAAACACGATTTCAGCGATGTAATTTTTTTTGATGACATGCATTAACATTTTGTTAGATAAATCTGTGGTTAAAATTGAGCATATAATATAAAGGAGACCAAAAAACAAGGAGATGCGTCAATTCATACTATGGGCCAAGAGTTTGAGTAATGAGTCTTTGGGACAAATGAATCGAAGATGAGTGCGCACACGTATAGATCAGATGAACACTCGAAACCTAGAGTTGTTGCTTGTAATGTAATTGAGGGGACTTACAAAGAGTTGTTGCTTGAAGAGGAACCTGCGGCATGTGATGGGAGTTGAGCACGACGAAGACGAGGACAGGAAGCAGAAGCCACACGAGAGCCCTTGCCGCGGCCTTGCCCGCAAGCTTCTTACCCTTGTCGTTCCTCCTGCCCTTTTTCATCTTGTACCCACTGGCTTGTTCACTTAGCTTGAGTGAACAATGGTGGACACTGATCGTCCTCACAGACCTGGGAGCTACTCCTACTGGCTAGTATTCTGCAAAGTCTGGAGTCTAGTGAGTAGTACTAGTAGTACAAGTGAAGCGTGATGCGATCTCCTTCCCGAACGCGCGCGCTTCTCATATTACTCTACTCGAGACCGGGTCTTAAGTCTTTGGGTTGACCTCACCTCTGAGTGTCATAATGGCACCACTGCGCTAATCGAGCATACTACTGCCACTAGCATATATGTCTAGTACTACCTTCGTCCCGGTGTATAAGTCATTCGCGTAGTTCTAGGTCGATAATTTAACTATCTAAATATGTATTATATGTGACAAAAAATATATATTTAGAAACTACATCCGTGTGGAAATCTAGTGGTATACTTTTCATGACATATAACACATATTTAATTCCTCAAATCGATGACCTAGAACTACGCGAATGACTTATACACCCGGAGTAGTACTATATAGAGGGTGTTTGGATCACTAGTGACTAGAGACTAGAGACTAGTAGTAGTCACCTTTAGTCAGTAAACCTCCAAACACCCCTGACTAATGGGTGACTAAAACTAGTTTAGTCCCTAGTCACCCCACCCCCAACTAAAAGTGACTAAAGTCTCTCCTCTAATTAATTGGCGGGCCCATCCCCTTCGCACGCATCTGTCGCCCCATCCCCTTCGCACGCAGGCAGGGGCAGCCGCCCCATCCACTCCGCCGCTTCCCTTTCCACCGCCGCCGCCGCGGCAGCACTCCGCCGCACCGCCGCACTCCCGCCGCGCCCGCTCCCGCGTCCGTACCATGGACGGCGACGGCGAACTCCCCTTCGATTTCTTCTCGCAGACGGCGTCTTCCGGTGCTGCGGCGCACCACATCGATGAGGACGGGTGGGGGATTACGCCCCCTCGTCTCCGGGGATCCGCCGGCCGCGGCTTGGTGGCAGGGGGGCTCGAGCGCGGCTCGGTGGCAGGCGGGCTCGGCCGCGGCTCGGTGGCCGGGGGGCTCGAGCGCGGCTCGGTGGCAGGGGGCTCGGCCGCGGCTCGGTGGCCGGGGGGCTCGGCCGCTGCTCGGTGGTCGGGGCGCTCCGCTCTCCCATCGGGTTGGATAACATCGACCTCAACGGCGACTCCGCCGTCGCCGCCTCCTACCCCAACCTGGGCATGTACACGCAGCTTTTTCATCCCGGGAGTGCGGCCGGCCATGGTGTGCCCCTCCAGCAGACCAGATCGGACGGCGTGGCGCAGCGGCAGGGTCGTCCACCTCGCCAAGGTCTCCTCCCAGTGAGGGCCCCAGATCGTCGTGGCAAGCAGGTCGTCGCGACGTCGGGACGAGGTGGTGCTGGTTCAAGTCGCACAGGCAGCGGCAGGCAGCGGCAGGCAGCATCGATCATGGTAGAAGATGTTGAGGAAGAAGATGAACCAGCTGAAGAAGATGTTCAGGCAGAGGAAGACGACAGCATGCTGAACCAGCATATCCAGGTACAATATTTGTCCAATTGTTGTGTTTACTTGAATGAATGTATGTGAAGTGAAAAGTAGGAAGTAGAAAATCGAATTGGAATCGAATTGGAAAATCTCAGAAAATCTCAGAATTGAAACAATTCTTGTTGGACAAATGAAACTACTGCAAGGCTAATTGGACACATACATGGTTGTGGTGCCACCAAACAAGGTTCCACAGTATTTAAGCAGACATGGTTACTGTAGTCAGAATGTTATGGTTGTGTGTGATTTCGACATGAGATTCACTTTTGCGCTTGCGGGGTGGCCTGGATCGGTCCATGATATGAGGCCATTCAAGGATGCTCTTAGCCGGTTTGATCACAAGTTTCCACATCCACCTTCAGGTACGAAACTTGATACTCAGTACAATAGGTTTATGCCTTACATTGACATTTGCTAAAATGCATTGCCATGAACAGGGAAATTTTATCTTGTTGACTCGGGCTACCCCAACAAACAGGGTTATCTTACACCGTATAGGGGCCAAAAGTATCATTTTCAAGAGTTCCATCAAGGCACCATGCCGAGAGGTAAAAAGGAGCACTTCAATTATACTCATTCTAGACTGCGCAATGTCATTGAGCGTTGTTTTGGAGTCTTGAAAAATAAGTGGAGGATTCTTTTCAAAGTACCAAGTTATCCTCTACGCAAGCAAACAAAAATTATTGTGGCATGCATGGCCTTGCATAATTTTATTCGTGAAAGTCATTTGGCGGACAAGGAATTCGATAGGTGTGACAATGATGAGAGTTATCAACCTCTCCTTGAGGAAACAAGGAGGAGGAGGCGTCGTAACACTAGGGGTGAAGAAATGGAGCTAGATTCAGTGGATATGAATCGAGTGAGAGATACGATTGCTGATGGTTTGTTCAACAGGCGTTGAGAAATTTCTGATGTTATTTATTTCGTTTCCAACATGTAACGTTATGGGACAATTTTAGTTTTCTTATGTGTGGACAGTTTTGATTTCCTTGTGTGGACAATTTTGATTTCTTATGTATGTACATTTTTCATTGTGCTTTTCGTGAGGGATAGTCTGGTGCTTGTGTTGCTTGCGTGAGGAGAGAAAAAAAAGGTATTGAGAGCTGGTGTTGCATGGCGTGAGGGAGAAAAGGAACAGGACTTTGCTGCTTTCCTTCCTTGCGCGGGAGTATAGCGGTAGTTGCTGTTGCATAAGGGAGAGAAAAGAGATAAATGGAAGGGAGAGAGAAGAATTTAATATTGAAATATTTAATGCTGACTAGTAGTAGTCACCTTCCAAATAAGGCCTGACTAAAAACTTTTAGTCTAACTACTACTAGTCACATGACTAGAGAGTATCCAAACACCCTCATATACTCTCTCTCTCTCCCTCTCCATCCATTTTTACAGGGTCCATACTCTAGAGTGGGTCTTAAGTCTTTGAGTTGACCTCGACCTCGAGTGTCTTAATGGCACCACTGCGCTAATCCAGCATACTCCCTCGGTTCCTTTGAACAAGTCGTAAATTCTTTGTCATTTCCTCAAGGAGAGGCCAGCAACGTGGAAGCTTTCCTATATTGTCCCTGAAAAGTCGGATCTCCCGTTACGCATTAATCTCTCGTGTCTTTGGCTTCCTCCTCGGTTCTCGCCAGTACTAGTACCTCTTTGTGTGTATATTAGGCTGGTCGTAATGATAGTATCATAGCCAGTATCATGCATGTCAACTATACAATTTTGACAAGGTGCCATTGAATTAAATGAAGAAAGAGAGTGTTGAGTATCATATCATGATACCGTATCATTATAAATGATATGCTAATATGTGTCATGCATGATAATAAATAAAGTAGTAAATAATACTAATATATGATACTATGCATTAGGGAGGTACTATCATACACTAATATCATATGCATGATACTAGTATATGATACTCCTCATTACAACCAGCCTTATTTGCCATCGTATTTCATTAGCAAAATATTAATACATGTCATCATAATTTATATTGTTTGATTTGTATTTGAATGTAGTTTTCAATGATATTGTTTTTGCTAAGTATAGATTATGTCCTATTAGTTAAAATTATGATCAAAATATGATCCAAATTATGAAAGGACTAGTAAATCAGAATGGAGTACTACCTCCGTCTCGATGAATAAATCATTCGCGTAGTTCTAGGTCGACGATTTAACTATCTAGATATGTCATTCGTGTAGAAATCTAGTGATATATTTTTCATGACATATAACATATATTTAAATCCTTAAATCGATGACTTAGAACTGCGCGAATGATTTAATCACCTATATTACTAGCTAGTAGGAGTAGTTGTAATAAGCTATCACTAGTGTGAACCACAATAAAAGATTGGGAAAGTTGCAGTCGAGTGCGCATTGTCTGGGCCTGTTCCATGTCAGATGATTGTCAGGCCATATGTGGTTTAACTTTCTTCCGGTTATTAATGATATGAGACAATTTTATCCGGTTGTGCTGCTGTGTGCATGCGACCTTGTGCAGCAGAAAAGACAAAGAGAAAGTGTGCACTCCATTATCTCCTTTCTCGTACCCAGTCCATCGGATTTGTCAACGAAAATATTTTCAATAAAAAAGCAGACATACATGACCTGGTATATACACTACTATCAAAGAAAAAACAATCAGCGTTACGTCTAGCAGATACAAACGGAGAGAATGGCGTTTTATCACACTCACTAGATCAGTGCTGGTGTGTTGCAACGGGGACATACATCTTTTAGTAGTGTCTAACATATAGTACTTTTAGGATCCTCGTTGTCAACATTACAAGTTACTATGTTCTTCTTTCTTTCACACACTACCTCTATCATACAAATCCAAGTTCACAATGCCCCCTTCCACAAACACTTTAAACTATGGGCATGAGTCGTTGCAACACCACACTATTGTATAGTTGAAACGACAACATGAGCCGTTGCAAAGCCGCTCCCTGACTCCAGAGCATGACAAACAACATGATGGTTAATGCCCCTGACTCCAGAGGATGACAAAATGATAGTTAATCTCCCCGACTCCAGAGCATGACAAAAAGTTTCAAGTAAATTAAATACGCAAAATCATGTTACAAGGAGGGGACTTAGCATAGTGTTATACTTGACCAGACACAATGAAGTCATATATACAACATCTCTTCTTGATTTATGCCCGAATTGGCTTTCCAACTGTACCGACAAGGATATATACAAATCTTCTTTTTTCTGAAGCATTGCTTCTATGTTGCTGGTCTTTTATGCACTATATGAAAGATAACAAACAAATCTGGCTTCCAAGGTATTTTGCATGGAGGCCTCACTATTGTGATTTGTCTCTCCATGTGCTCAAAGTGTCCAGGGGGATTGCCCAAGTGATGCGTGAAGTCTTTCATGAGGGGGCATGGCTTGGGAGAGGTGGCGGGGGGGGGGGGGGGGGGGGGGGGGGGGGGGCTGCTATATGAAAGACTAGATCATGACAGGCGCGCGTTGCCGCGCCCATCAAATTGTACCGAATGATAGAAATTTTGTACATATATTTTTTTTCGATAAATGACTTTTCATTGAATAGATATATCGAGGTGATACAATCATATTGAAAGAAAGCCCGACCTCTGCATAGCTAGATGCACACAGCCAAAACGTCCAGAGCACTCTAAAAATAAAATAATTTGATACAATGCCAAGCAATAAATCGTGTCCAGCCTAAGGAGCGGTAGATCCTATCCGTAAATCACACCGCCATCCATGGGGGTAGAAAACCTCCCTGGCCGTACGCTCCAGCCAGATAGACGCCATCATAAAAAGGTCCCTGTCCTCCGGCTTCTGCATGATAGACCACGTACGGAGCAATCGTGTACAAGTATGAATAACCTGCATAGGAGATGAGACATTTTTGTTGTTAAAAATCACATCATTCCTGGTAAGCCACATTGCCCAGCATAAGGCCGCCGCTCCCACAAGAATATGTGCAAAAAATTGTTTATCAATACCCCGCAACCAGTTACCGAACATATTCCGTGCAGTACGTGGTGGGTATAAATTCGAAGCTACCTGGACCACGGCCCAAACTGCCCGTGCGAACTTGCACTCAAAAAATAAGTGTTTGATAGACTCGTCATGTTGACAAAAGACACATGACTTGGGCCCATGCCAGTTTCGTCATGCCAGATTATCTCTAGTTAGAATGACTCCTTTGTTTTGAAACCAGAGGAAAATCTTCACTCTTAGAGGAATTTTTAGCTTCCACAATTTCCTGTTATCTACCGGAGCATCACAATGTACCATTGCATCATACATGGATTTGACCGAAAATTTGCCATTCTGATGCAAGTTCCATCGAAAAGTGTCCGGCTCATCTGACAGTTGAATGTCATCCAGGCGAGTGAGTAATTCATTCCATGCTGCCAGATGAGTTCCCAAAAGATCCCTACGAAAAGAAATATCGGGGTTTTGTTGTCCTAAGACTTGTTTGATCGTGACAAATTTATGTCTAACAATCCTATACAAGCTCGGATATTGCACCATTAGTGAGTTGTTCCCTAGCCAGGTATCTTCCCAGAAATGAACCTGAGAACCGTCCCTAACCGAGAAGGTCCCAAATTGGAAGAAGAATTCCTTGGCCTTCATGACACCACTCCAAAAATGTGAATCCCTAGGTTTCCAATAAATCTGAGAAATGGCATTGGATCCCACATACTTGTTGCGAATGATTTCCTGCCATACTCCATTCTCAGTGAGTACTTTATAAACCCACTTGCTGAGAAGAGCGATGTTTTTAATCTCAAGGTCTTGGATTCCTAGGCCCCCTTGACTTTTAGGTCTGCATAATATGCTTCACCTAGCCAGTCGATATTTCTTAGTTTCGTTATCACTCTACCAAAAAAATCCGGATCTGAAGTAATCGAGCCGCTGTAGTACCCCTTTCGGCAGGTGGAAGAAGGACAACATATATAAAACCATGTTGCTTAGGACAGAATTGATCAAGATCAATCGCCCCCCATACGACAAGAGTTTGGCCTTCCAACTGGCTAAACGTTTCTCAAGTCTCTCTTCCACATGCCTCCACTCAGCAATAGTTAGACACCGATAGTGTATGGGGATACCCAGATACCGAATCGGAAACTGCCCAAGCTGGCATCCAAAAATGTCGGCATACTCGGGTGCTAATTCTGCAGCCTTGCCAAAGCAAAAAAGTTCGCTCTTATGAAAATTAATTTTGAGACCAGAAAGTTCCTCAAAAGCACATAAGAGCAGCTTAAGATTTCTTGCCTTATCTAAATCATGATCCATAAAAAGTATTGTGTCATCCGCATATTGTAGGATGGATAGACCATCTTCTACCAAGTGTGGAATGACCCCACTAATTTGACCATCCAGCTTAGCCCGCTCAACAAGGGTAGCTAGCATGTCAGCCACAATGTTAAACAGGATAGGAGATGCGGGTCGCCTTGACGAAGCCCCTTTCTTGTCTGAAAATAGTTGCCAACGTCATCGTTAACTTTTATGGCCACACTACCTCCAGATACAAAACTCTCTACCCAGCGACACTATTTTTGTGAGAACCCCTTCATGCGCAAGGTTTGCAACAAAAAGGCCACTTAACTTTGTCGTAGGCTTTCTCAAAATCAATTTTAAGAATGACACCGTTCATCTTTTTCCGGTGCAGTTCATGAACAGTTTCGTGCAGGACGACCACTCCATCTAATATGTTGCGTCCTTGCATAAATGCCGTTTCAGTGGGTTTTACGACATGGTCAGCTACATTATTCAACCGGTTGGTCGCTACCTTCGTAAAAATTTTAAAACTTACATTGAGAAGGCAAATCGGTCTATATTGCTGAATACGACTAGCCTCCTTAATCTTAGGCAATAGGACAATTTCTCCAAAATTTAAACGGGAAATATCAAGGTCCTCGGAATGCAGCTGGTTAAACAACTGAACCAAGTCTGCCTTAATCACGTCCCAAAAGCTTTGATAGAACTCAGCGGGAAAGCCATCCGGTCCCGGCGCCTTGTTGTGTTCCATCTGAAACACCGCGATTCGAATTTCCTCCTCAGAAAATGAAGAGGTTAGGAATTTGTTTTTCGCTTCAGTAACTTGAGTAATATCATGAGTAACGGATTCGTCCAGCTGGAAATTAGTTTCAGGTGAAGGCCCAAAAAGGTCTTTGTAGAACTTAGTGATAAAATTTCTAAGTGGTACATCCCCCTCTATTTGGCCTTCCTCTTGATCAAGGGAGAATATTCGCTTCTTTCTATGCCTGCCATTAGCTAGCATTTGACAGTATTTCGTGTTATCATCACCTTGCACCAGCGAATCCGCTTTGCTACGTTGGTACCATTTAATCTCTTCCTCGCGTAATAGGCGGGCAATCTGCTCGTCAAGATTACTTTTTTTCTCAATCTCAACAGCAGACAGAGACCTCACCTCCGCTATTTTATCAAGGGAATCAATTAAAGTAGACAAACGCAATTTTTCTTTTTTGTAAATGCCCGCAGTATGTTTGGCCCATCCTCGGAGGAATCGACGCAAGGCGCGGATTCGAGTATTCCATCGTTGAATGGGTGTGTTACCACGAGGCTGGCGCGCCCACACCTTCTTAACTAGTTCATAAAATCCCTCTCTAGTGAGCCATCCCAGTTCAAATTTAAACTGGTGACAGTTAGAACTTGGGATTGGTTGTCAATCGGTTAGCAACGGAGCGTGATCCGATAAGGCCTCAATTCTTTCTAGTGCCCGAACCGAGGCTAGGGGATATTTATATCCCAGTCAGTAGTAACTAGCACCCGGTCCAGATTTTCGAAGGTTGGCACCGATCGGTTATTGGCCCAGGTATACTGACGACCAGACATCGTGATCTCCCTCAGATCGAGGCTGTCAATAACAGCATTAAAGAGGAAGGGCCACCTAGTGTCAAACCGATCATTGTTTTTTTCCTGCCGATATCGAAGGATATTAAAATCCCCCCCGATTAACATGGGATGGGGATTATCTCGACATGTGTTGACTAATTCTTTTAGAAATGCAGATTTAAATTCCTCTTGAGCGGCGCCATATACAGCTACCAGACTCCAGATGAAGTTGTCGGACTTATTTCGAAGGTGGAATTTGATATGATACTCCCCCTTTGACGTGGACAATAGTTGTAAGTATGTAGAGTTGATACCTAGCAAAATTCCCCCGAACCTCCCGGTCGGTGGTAAGACGTGCCATTCGTAATCGAAACCACATGAAAAGTGGTCCAGATCACGTGTTGGAAAATCACGTTTGCCCGACTCAGTGATAGCCACAAAATCCAACGAATGGTCCTTTACACAATCGGCAACGTGTTTGTGTTTAGCCAAGTCGCCAAGACCTCTGCTATTCCAGAACATGCCTCTCATGATGAACCAACTTTATGTTTAGAGCTCTTTACTTTTTTAGAAGAGCGTCCTCTTTTCTTTGCTGAGTTAGACTTATTCTTGCGCACCGACGCGACAAGCTCAAAAAGCATAGTGTCGCGTACTGTATCTTCAAGGTCTACTTCAGTCGTGTCTTTAACCAAATGAGAGAGAAGCTTGCCTTCATGATTGGCATCAGCATCAGCATCCTCCGCCTCCTCATCTGACATGAGAGGGTCGACAAAGCTCGACAACTTCGGAGCAACCGTAAGCCGGTCGAACTCCACTTGTTTTAAAGCCTTGACCGAAAAATCTATCTCATTCTCATTACGTCCTAGTGACACCCCAAGTCTAGTAATATTTGAACATACTTTGGAATTATCAAAAGACATAAAAGACATGCGAGAGGGAGTACCTTCGAAGTCGAGGTTACGAGCAGCAGTCCTACGCATGGCCTTCACCATAGAGTCCTCGTCGGTGGCTGCAGATCCGTCAGCCCCAACATGATGACGCCCGCTGCGCCTCAGCGATAGAGGAGTACCATCCGCCTCGAAGTCCATCATATCGACTCCGCAAGGCATAGTTGGCTGCTGCAACGACGACGAAGAAGAAAGAAGGGGCTGCTCCTTAGGCCTTAGCCTCCTCAAGTCTGGGTGCCGTCACCCCCCCCCACCCCGGCGGCGGAGGAGTGGATGATAACGCGTGAAGTACAGCTATGGCAGACTCCTGGCCAGCTCGAACGGACAGAGAGAAGATGACACCACGTCGAGTCGGAGAAGCCGGAGTGGGCGATGATGACGACGGCGATGAAGCGGTCCCCTCTGGCGCGGGTTGCCCACGACTCCCCTCCTGGGGGTTAGGCGGTGGCGACAAGCGAGCCGACGATGGCAGTGTCGAGGACCGGGGCGCCGCCGGAGAGGGCGATGATGACGACGACACTGGAGTTGTCCTCTCCGGTGAAGAGCGCGCACAATTCCCCGCGTGGTGGTTAGGCGATGGTGACCTGGGAGCCGAAGATGGCAGTGTCGAAGACCGAGGCGCCGATGACGAAGGAGAAGCAACCCTAGACGAAGAATCCGACCCCGGCGGAGAAGCCCCCCTTATAGGCGGTGAAGCATCCGTGACGGGTAAGCCACTATGAGAGTTCGGAGGTGTGACGGCAATGGCGATCTGCATGGGCACCACCCCACCCGATGAAGAAGGCGTCAAAGAGTTGTTGGATGATGAAGTGGGTTTGGACCTCTTGCTTGGATCATTGTCCCTCACTGTGTCCTCCCTGTCATGCCCCTTGTCACCCCCTGAATCATCGCCATGCTCCCATACTCGTGGCACAAAGTCACTATCAACGCGGAAGTCTGACTTTTCAAGACTGTATCGGAACTCATAACCTTTCCTTTGAACCACTACGTCTGAAGAGAGAGAATCAATTGTGCTGCTCTTGAAAGCATCAAGGTTCAAAACTGCTACCTGGATACGAACAATTCCTCTCCGGCGCAAACAAAGAAGATCAACATCAAGAGTAGCACCAATCACCGAGCCGACTGCCCACAGCCCCAAGAAGTGTCGGAGAGCATGAGGCACCCCATGCACATGAACCCAGATAGGAATCAGCTCGAAACGGTGTGGTATCCTCTCCGTATTCCAAGGCTTGAACTCGATATTGACATTGTGAGATTTGATGAAAACTGCAAAGCCAGTCACCCTCTGTAACACCTCCTCACTCGGAAAGGACATGAGAAAAGCGTCGTTGCCATGCGGAATGGCCTCCCACATCCACTGCTACTGGTACTGAGCAATCTTAGCAACCTCTGCCTCCACGATACTGGGAGTGATAGAGCCACCAGAAATAGATACCAACGCCGTCAGTGAATCCTGTGGTGCAAGATCCTCCCTGCAAACATTATCAGGCATCTGGAAGAAAGCCATATTTTCAGGTCCATATCCACATAACATCGCCACCGGTTTCGGCATCTTGAGAGCAGGACAGCGTCGCATGGTCATCGGGTGATTATATTTGTTACAAATAAAACAGTACTGTTGTGTCTCGCAGTCATCAGATGTGTGTCCTGCAGCCTGGCACTTCGAGCACCATACCTTCTTAGGATTAACTATCACCTCAGCTGCCCCTGAATTTTGATTTATAGGCTGCTGTTGCAACAAACTAGACTGCAAAGGGGTGTTTTGTCCATGACCCACTACCATCGTAGACGATGAAGCGGGCACCTGCATCAAAGGCAGCATCATAGGAGCCGCCGATGGATTAGCGGTAGGTGGTACAGCAGGTTTGTGTCGATCACCCTTGCCGCCCTTTGGCTTCCGAGGGCGTGCGGCCGCATGAACGCCGGCAGCAGATGGAGCTTGTGGCATGTTGGTATTGAAGCTGGCCGACACCTGCATCCCGGCAATACCAGAGTGTTGCATGGACTAAAACTGTTGCTGTTGCGCATAGCCCCCCGTTGGTTGAAGAAGAAATGGCTGGTGCGGCATATACTGACCCTGGGCAGTGAAGAACGACTGCGGAAATTGCGGCTGATACGCCAGAGACTGATGCAGAGGCAGTTGTTGTGCCTGAGGCTGCTGCGCCGGCACGAAACCACCCGGTGCTACATGCGTCTGCACCGCCTGCATCGGTTGATAGACGCCCGGAGCGAAGCCCGGCGCGCCGCCCGTCGGCGAAGAAACCGGCTGGGAAGACGTTGCAGGCTGCACGTGTTGGCGATCGGTGGAGATGGCCGGCGGCACGGAAGGGTCGCCGCGCGTCATCGTTGGAGAGGCGACGACGGCAGCGAAAGAGCGATTGAAGTTAGGGTTCGCCCCCTGCGTTTTCCTGGTCCACATATGACCAAGCCAACGTCCAAGATGAACCATCCGTAGTGGACGCACAGGATACGCCTGCATGCCTGATGCAGCCGCCGGTGCATGATCTGGAACAACAGCGACGTCCACGGCCCGTCCAGAATGGCCCGAAGACGACGAAGGCCCACGGATCACCGGCGGGAGTCCTCCATCGGCGAGACATGCTCGCGGCAGAAGATCACCCAGCGTTCTTGGTGGTGATAGGCGAGGCGGCGGAACAGGGCCGATCCAAGGCTTGATCAGAGGCCTCGACCGGACGGGGACTCCGGAGACACCGCGGGAGGGAGCTGCAGCCGTCGCCGCCACTTTCGAAGAGGTGGCTGCTACGCCCTCCACCGAGACCGGCACAGAATCTCTGTCCTCGACCGACCTGGAAATAGAAGAAACCTCACCTGCTCGACGAGCTGAGGGTCGCTCCCAAATCCTAGACGCCGGAGTAGGGTAGCCGATATCCGCCCAGAACTCATCCGCCAACTCCTCGTCAGTTTTCCTCCGGCGAACTGCAGGAAGGGGGGAGGCGTCACCCGTATGCGTCGGCTCCTCCGCGTCGGAAGAACCTAGGCAGGAAAACCGGGAGCCTAAGTTGCCCGGCGACGCCGGCGACCAACAAGGTGCCAGAGTCAGTCGCCGCCGAGTGGCGATCCGCATTTCGCGGTCAATCAGTTTAACCGACGAGTATTCAATAAGGAAAATATAATGGCATAGAACATTAAAATTAAATATGAAAGTTGGTGTAGTATGCAAAGTGAATATATACAAAATACATAAGAAAATACAATTATATTAACAACATTGTGCGAAATACACCAGAAACATACGAGTGATACAACATGACCCAGGAAAAACATTGTATTCCAAGACACCTACTTTGCTCATTACTTGGGAGGGCATAGCGTGAACCATTGTACATAGGGGTTTTTACTTTGCTCAGTGATCATCAGGCACATAGGCATGCCATGACATGCTTGAAACTGCTGGCAGGCTAGGCTCAACATAGGAACACTGCCACCCCCTTCGATGTCCTCCACCTCTGTCGCCACCGATGTACCTCTCCGACCTCCATAGTGGTAGGGATGGTAACATGCACTTAAGTATGAAGACCTATGTTTTCAGTAAGCTCGAGATACTTCCTTTGATCCTAGATACTTGTTGCGGAGCAGAGTTTGTTAGATCCCTTTCTCAGTTAGAAGCTTATACTCCCTCCATCTTAAAATAAGTGCAAATTTGGTTGGTATTGATGAAAACAACTTAAAGTCTTATTAGGACATCTCCAACACCGACCCTCAAACCGCTCGCATACGTCTAGACGGCACAGTCCGGACCGCGGAAGCCATTCAACATGGGCATGAATCAGACCGCTCGGTGATCCAGACGTAGTTTCTCCCGCAAAGTGCACAAGGGGCGGGGGGGGGGGGGTTGCGGGTGTCCGGACAGCAACCACGTTGGACTCCGATAACCCAGGCCCACCAAATCTATCCTCCTGGCCCCCATTTTCTTCCACTCTGCCACTTCTCCCACTTGCTTCACATCTGCACCGTCCACCTCTGCCGCCACCGATGTACCTCTCCGACCGCCACACAATCATTACCGGATGTTTACAACCAGCACCGACGCACTCGCCCGCCTTTTTCGACGGCGTTCTCTACCCTGGAGCTATTTGTACCCAGGTAAACTCTGACACCCTGCCGACAACCTCCATGGCGGCTACCACGCTCGGCAGGTGTTCGGTTAAATGTCGTTGAGCTTATTTCCAGATGCCATGTCGCTTTTTTAGAGTAAGAAGGATGTCGGGGTTCTCGACCATGGTCGACGAGTTGTTGTGCGATGCGTGGTTAGCCGTATCAGCGGACTTCGTAGGCAGGAGCAGAGAGGGGACCTTCTGGCAGCAAGTGCATGATTTGTTTCATGAGCGAAAGCACATTACGCCCTGTGACATACACATCATGCACGATCGCAATGTGAGGTCCTTATCGTATAGATGGTAAGCCATGCAGACCATCATCAGCAAGTTTAGTCATGCAGTTGCTCTGCTGGAGGTAAGGTGGCCATTGCACAAGTCAGATGAGAAGATTGTAAGTTTTGCCTCTTCTTCCTCAACTTGATGATTGAATCATTCATTCACTCAATATTGCTATTCATGTTTTGTAGCCCGTACGCGCTATCGTGATGTACCACAAGACAAAGGGACGACCATTTATGTACACACTGTTGGATGAAGCTGAAGGTACAACATGTGAGGGATCACATGACCTGTTGAAAAACTTGTTGGACATCTAATTTGGGACATTGTTGTACTTGCATCCTATGTATGGATCATTTGTGATATTTTCTTTCCGAACTTTGATGAATAGCAGCCGGTTTGCATGAATATGGTCCGCTAAGTCAAAACCTGACTTCAAATGCATGCGGGCAACATTGAATTGCTCTGAGCGCTCCCTTCAGATTTTTATAATTTTTCCGCACGTGTTTTCTGCTTTTTAGATGATTTAATTATTTTTTGGGGTTTTTCGACCTTTTGGTTTTTCACCGGTATTTCTTAGCTTTTGGACAAAAAATCGATTTTTTGCGTTCTCGAGAGGCACGGATATGCTTTCACGAGAGGCACGGCCGTACCTCTCGGAAACAAAACAAAAAACACGTTTCCTTTTTTCCTTCTGTGAGAGGCACGGTTTTGTTTCCACAAGAGGCACGGTCCTATCTCTCAAAACGAAAAAACACTTTTTTTCCTTTCGTGAGAGGCACGATTTTGCTTTCGCGAGAGGCACAACTGTGGCTCTCGAAAACGGAAAAATGCGTTTTTTTCCTTCTGCGAGAGGCACGGATTTACTTCTCGTGGAGGCACAGATTTGCTTTTGCGAGAGGCACAGTCGTGTCTCTTTCGGAAAGGAAAAAAACTTGTTGCCGGTTTGGATTTTTCATAAAAAATGTTAGTCAAAACCTATCAACATGCGATCTAGATTAGAAGATCTCGACCCGAGGAATTCAATGGTGAAAACGGTTTGAAATTTGGACGCTCGATTTAAAAGATAAAACACTTTGAATAAACAGATCTAGAAAAAAGGACAAATTCCCATGTTGCAACAAGTGGGGCACATGCAATGCGCCACTTGCCGCAACTTGGGGAGGTGCGGGTGATCTTTGGAAGAATTACTTCTTAATTAGTGATTTTGGGTTTACGAGCCATAACTTTTTTTTGACTTTTTTATCTTGTGGACGGAGATGAGCTTTTCATGTGTGTATGGGCAGGCCCTGGTTTGTTTGTTTTATTCTATTTCAGGCTAGACTTGTTATTTCTTTTGTTTTTTCCTTGTTGTTAGCATAACCTTGGTCTCATTTTTGCTTTTATTATGCCTTTTTTCTTGGGTAATTGTTATTTTTTAGGGAGGTGCTTTCACATTGGTTGAATTTCGTAGTTTTTTTATTTCCTCAAAAAAATATTTACTTTTCCGTTAAAACAACATCTCCTGAGTTTTTATTTGCGTGTTTTAGGCGAGGTGTGCATTATTGAAACTGCACTGCCACAAGTAGACTCATGTTCGAAAATTTTGATTACAATTGATGACCGCGAAACTCCTGCGGGTATCAGCAACATAGTGGTGACATCGCTCGTCCTTGATCCCATCATTGACGGCTTTCATATAGATCGCATCGCTTCTCGGCAGCATTAGTTCTTTGCGTCAAGGGCACAACATGTCGTCTAGTTAAATGAAGGATTGGCCATTACACTATCATGGTAGATTTGCTGCAACACCCCTCTGTAGCGGTCGATGTCGAGGGTGATATTCTGGCCGTTGAGGAAGATCGCCCACGTCATACCATACCCCTGCCTATTTATGGAGGCGACATCGGTGAAGACAGCATGGTCCCTCGGGTATTTGTACTTGAGCGTCGTCTCCTCCGGGGTCGTCTCGTATTGGACGTACCGGAGCCCCATGTCAGCCGACGGCGCACCAAAGGCAGCATTGGCCCCCCAACTCATGTCGCCCCACGGGACGACCTGCACCAACGTTGCATTACGCGGGAGGAACACCAGGTTGGTGAGCCCTGCGCCATGCACGCCCACCATCACGTCGCACGAGTTCACGACCTCTGCGAACCGGGCCATGTCGCTCATGGCCTCCGGGGCCCCCAACACCACCTCAAAACCTATATCTGTGGCAGCTGTGACGGCCTCCGCCTCATTCGCGAATGCCCTTGACTTGCGGCGCAACACCATGAGGAGACGAGGCCTGTCGCCGGAGGTCTGGTTTACGGGGGTCGCCCACTCACGCTTCAACGAGTAGACCGACCGGAGAAAGTTCCGGAAGTCCGTCATCGTGTAGCCCTTGCGGGAGAGAGCAGGGATGATCCCCATCTCCTTATGGCTCTCGGTGCCGACGTGCACCGACGGGAAGCAACGCACCTTGTCGTCGGCGTCAAAGTCGATGACCGGGTACATGGAGAGCGCGGCGAGGATGTCTTGGAACTTGTCAACCCACTTGTGGTTGTAGTCGGTGACCACAAGCTGGACGCGGCCATCGTACTCCCGCACAGTGTTGAAGAGAGGGATGAGACCATCGGTCATGGCGTGAAAAAAGTTGTTGAGGAAGCCGCCGGTGGAGAAGACCACCGCAGGGACGTCGTGTGTCACCGTGCACCGTGGCGCATCCAGCCCGCTCCAGCGGATGGTCACCTCCCGGATAGCGCGCATCGTTCCTTCCTCCGACTTGCGCGGGTACGGGTGGATCTTCACTGTTCCATTCTCTGGCCGGTAACTGTCATCAGATGCTGAGACCACGTAGACGGTGGCGGATTTGCCATGCATACGGACGTCGCCTTGCATGGCACATATGTCCATGCGTTCACTGCTGAAGTCGCAGATTGACTTGCTTCTTGGTGCTGCCACATATATATCTGTAAGATGCACAAAAGAGTTATTAATTACGAGTAGTAGAAAGAAACTTCTTTTTAGTTTTTATCTTGCCACTCTTAGAGAGATCTCAATTGCCGTTGGATTATTCCATTGGTAGTGTAAAACTAACACAATGTCTGTTAGCATTAGTTTTGTTAGGCAGATTTAACAACCGTCCTGCCGAGAAAAGGTAACTAATTACGTTGGCTTTTGTTCGCACTGACGATGTTGCCGGGCGTCTCGTCGCGTGGTGCCGGAGAAGGTGGTGTATCAACGGCCGCGCCGGGCGTCTGGTCGCTTGTTGCGGGAGAAGGTGGTGCATCGACGGCCTCGGCGGGCGTCTGCTGGCTTGATGCGGGAGAAGGTGGCGGTGCATGGCCGACCAAATCTGAATTAAATGAATGATCTGCCACATGGTCATATACTTATTGTTAGCGCCATATCGATGAATTAATCAGAGAACGATCAAGCTCATGGGCAGTATACATACTCGTGCTCCCCTACACCCTTCATGAACAGTAAATTCAAAACAAAATACAAAAACCCGAAACTTTTGAACATCAAACATGATCAAGTATTTCATGTTCTTGCAAAGTTTCGGCCACAAATAACATCCGAGGAGCCCTAAAAAAATCGCTGCTCAAAAGTGCACGTGTAGTTTGAACAATGAATTTTTTGGTGTCGAACCCTCGAATGTTATTTGTGCAGTGGCTGAAACCTCGCAAGAATATCAAAGGTTTGATCATGTTTGATGTCCTAAAGTTTTGGAAGTTTTTGATTTTTATATCAATTTTTTTTCGAATTTACTGTTCATGACGGTGTATGGGCACCCAAGAGGTATCACACCTTTCTCTTCATACTATGGGCAAAGAATCTGAGTAATGAGTTTTTCAGACGATGGATCGAAGATGATGGTGCACTCGTATAGATCGGATGAACACTCGAAACCTAAACGTGTGTAAAGAGCTGTTGCTTGAAAGCTGTAATTGAGGGGACTTACAAAGAGTTGTTGCATGTAATTGAGGAACCCGCGGCATGTGATCGGAGTTGAGCACGACGAAGACAAGGACAGGAAGCAGAAGCCACACGAGAGCCCTTGCTGCTGCCCTGCCCACAAGCTTCTTACCACTCTCCTTCCTCATGGCCTTGTTCATCTTGTACACTGGCTTGTTCACTTACCTCGAGTGAACAATGGTGGAACTGATCCTCTCAGACTTGGGAGCTAGCTAGCTAGTCGTATATGTATGCATGGGATTTAGTACTCTACTAGTAGTACAAGTGAAGCGTGGTTATGCGATCTCCTTCCTCAACGGGCTTCTCATACTTATCCAGACTGGGTCTCTAGTCTTTTAGTTGACTTCGACGTCTGAGTGTCATAATGGCACAGCTGCGCTAATCGAGCATACTATACTGCCATTAGCATATATGTCTAGTATACGTTACTCCTATATTCTCTCTCTCTCTCTCTCTCTCTCTCTCTCTCTCTCTCTCTCTCTCTCTCTCTCTCTCTCTCTCTCTACATCCATTTGTACAAAGATCTATACTCTAGAGTGGCTCTTAAGTAGTTGACCCCAACCTCGATCGAGTGTCATAATGGCACCACTGCGCTAATCGAGCATACTCAGATTGGCATATACTCCCTCTTTGCCATTTCCCCAAGGAGAGGACAAGAACGTGCAATCTTTCCTATATTAACCATGAAAATCGGATCTCCCGTTACACATTAATCTCTCGTGTCCTCGGCTTCCTTCTCGGTTCTCTGGTCAGTACTACCTCTGTGTGTCTATATTAGTCGCCATCGTAGTTGACTAGCAAAATGTTAATGCATGTCATCGTAATTTATGTTGTTGGATTCAGATTTGAATGTTGTTTTCAATGATATTGTTTTTGCTAAGTACAAGCTAGTATATCTTATTAGTTAAAATCATTGTCAAAATATGGCCCAAATTACCAAAGTTTCAGAATGTAGTTTTTTCTGTAAATTTGATCAAATTGCTGAAGCGCGCCTTGTAAACTGTGACAGAGGAGTAGTGTGAACTACACAATAAAAGATTGGAAAGTTAAAGTTGAGTGCTCATTGTCTCGGGATAGATGCATTGGGCCTATTGCATGTCAGATGATTGTCAGGCCATATGTGATTTAGTAGTAACTTTCTTCCCGGCATTAATGATATGCCACTGTAGGTCAGACTGTATGAGACCATTTTATCCGGTTGTGCCGCTGTGTGCATGTGAGTGACCTTGTGAAGCACAAAAGACAAAGAGGAAGTCTTATCTCCTTTCTCATACCCAGCTCATCGTATTTGTCAACCAAAATAATTTCTGACTATTTGTACTATTGTTCTTGCAATCACACATAAATGAGAAATACTTGTCAATAAAAAAAGTGACTACCAACGACCGTCGGCGAGCAAGCTCACACAACGCCATGCCCATGGTCATCACGCCGATCTGCCAGACAAAGAGGTGACGTCTTCGCCAAGGACCACCACGCCCGCAATGAACTACGGTCACATCCTAGACCGAGCCCCACCTCACCTACCCGGAGCACAACTCCGACCCGCCTTGAGCCCAGAACTAGCCCGCCCAAGCACGAATCCTAGATCTTCGCCATCCCCCTCATGCGTGTGGCCGGGACCACCGGCACCCGCCCAGCCCCGTTCCCGGTCGCCTTGGATCCAGAAGAAAGGAGATGGCCACTACAGCCTGCTAGACCCCGACCGCTCTCTGATTCCAGAACATGACAAAATGATGGTTAATCTCCCTGACTCTCGAGCATGACAAAATGGTGGTTAATTCACTGCCCATCGCACAAAAAGTTTCAAGTAAAATACGCAAAATTATGTTACCGGTAGAGGACTTAGCATAATGTTATACTTGAGCAGGCAAAACTATGAACCACACATAGCTTCATATAATTCTTATAAATGTGACAGTTTTGCAATCTTTTAATTTACATGTCTTAGGTTGTCCCACTCAAGTGACTTGTATACATCTTACATGATTAATAGATTGCATCTCCCTCCCTCTTCCCGATAGATTAGCTATGTCTTGATTTCCTTCCTCCTCGGTTAAACTTTTACATGTAACAAGAACTTCAAGGCAAAAGTACATTTTGGAAAGTAACTTAATGACAAATAAAAAAATAGATACGAAAATAGGACAAGGGAAACAAAGATCAACCTCCATATTGAAAACCCCTTTTCTGGATTAAGGACAAATGCAATCTTGCCAATATCTCTTAAGAAAATTCTCTGAACAAACTCCTATGGGTTCCACCAGTTTTGATTTTTGGTAATATACATGTAACCTGATAAATAACATGGAATTCCACAGAACTAAAAACACTGATGAATGGACTATCAATTTTTAGTTGATGCAAGGTCCAGAAAGGAGTTACCAATAATTACATGAAAATATTTCAAGGCTATTGTCTGGGCATAGTTTGGAACATGTGATGTCAATTTATGTATGTCATTAAACCCACATATGGAATCTAGTACTGTCTCCTTCACAATTCTGAAGTCATGAGCCAACTTGTTCTTGCAATTAGAGCAGAAATACTAGTTTGCTTACGAATGCATTTCACTCAAGCGCTCTTACTTAGGTGATAGCAAACTGTAGAAATATACCTTATCCTCAGCTAACCTCGTGCTGGATTTGCTCGTTTTAACTTCTCTTTGTTTAGAGCCTAAAATTTTGCCGTTTCAACATATGGTTGAGGCTTTCCAACTAATTAATTGTCACAATGGCACGGCTGTGCTAATCAAGCATACTGGCATTAGCATATACTCCCTTCGTCTGCGAATAAGTGTTCTTCTAGCTTTTGTCCTAAGTCAAAGTTTTAAAATTTAGACCAACTTTATAGAGAAAAGTAGCAACATTTATGGCACTAAATTTGTATCACTAGATCTGCTTTGAAATGTACTTTCATAATATACCAATTTGATGTCATATATGTTACAACTCTTTTCTATAAAGTTGATCAAAAATTTAAAAACTTTGACTTTGGACAAAAGGTTGAAGTATACTTATTCACGGACTGAGGGAGTACTCCCTCGGTTCCTTTGAACAAGGCGTAAATTCTTTATCACTGCCCCCAAGGAGAGGCCGGGAACGTGAAATATTTCCTACATTGCCACTGAAAATTGGATGTCCCGTCACGCAATAATCTCTAATGTCCTCGGCAGCCTCCTCGGTTCTTGCCAGTACTTGATAACCCACAAGTATAGGGGATCGCAACAATTTTCGAGGGTAAAGTATTCAACCCAAATTTATTGATTCAACACAAGGGGAGCCAAAGAATACTCTCAAGTATTAGCAGCTGAGTTGTCAATTCAACCACACCTGGATACTTAATATCTGCAGCAAAGTGTTTAGTAACAAAGTAATATGATAGTAGTTGTAACGATAGCAAAAGGTAACAGTAGTAAAAGAAATGTTTTTAGTTTTTTGTAGTGATGAGAGCAATAGCAACGGAAAAGTAAATAAGCGAAAAACAATATATGGAAAGCTCGTAGGCAATGGATCGGTGATAGAAAATTATGCCGGATGCGGTTCATCATGTAACAATCATAACCTAGGGTGACACAGAACTAGCTCCAGTTCATTGATATAATGTAGGCATGTATTCCAAACATAGTCATACGTGCTTATGGAAAAAAGAACTTGCATGACATCTTTTGTCCTACCCTCCTATGGCAGCGGGGTCCTTACGGAAACTAAGGGATATTAAGGCCTCCTTTTAATAGAGAATCGAAACAAAGCATTAACACATAGTGAATACATGAACTCCTCAAACTACGGTCATCACCGGTAAGTATCCCGATTATTGTCACTTCGGGGTTAACGGATCATAACACATAATAGGTGACTATAGACTTGCAAGATAGGATCAAGAACACTCATATATTGATGAAAACATAATAGGTTCAGATCTGAAATCATGGCACTCGGGCCCTAGTGACAAGCATTAAGCATAGCAAAGTCATAGCAACATCAATCTTAGAACATAGTGGATACTAGGGATCAAACCCTAACAAAACTAACTCGATTACATGATAGATCCCATCCAACCCATCACCGTCCAGCAAGCCTACGATGGAATTACTCACGCACGGCGGTGAGCATCATGAAATTGGTGATGGAGGATGCTTGATGATGACGATGGCGACGGATTCCCCTCTCCGGAGCCCCGAACGGACTCCAGATCAACCCTCCCGAGAGGTTTTAGGGCTTGGCGGCGGCTCCGTATCGTAAAACGTGATGATTTCTTCTCTCTGATTTTTTTCTCCCCGAAACTCAATATATGGAGTTGGAGTCAGAGACGCAACAGGGGGCCCACGAGGTAGGGGGGCGCGCCCCCCACCCTCGTGGCAAGGTGGTGGGCCCTCTGGCCTTCATCTTTTGTAGGTATTACTCTTATTTTCTGAAAAGTGTCTCCGTGAAGTTTCAGGTCATTCCGAGAACGTTTGCTCCTGCACATAAATAACACCATGGTAATTCTGCTGGAAACAGCGTCAGTCCGGGTTAGTTCCATTCAAATCATGCAAGTTAGAGTCCAAAACAAGGGCAAAAGTGTTTGGAAAAGTAGATACGATGGAGACGTACCAACTCTCCCAAGTTTAAACATTTGCTTGTCCTCAAGCAATTCAGTTGACAAACTGAAAGAGATAAAGAAAAAATTTTACAAACTCTGTTTGCTCTTGTTGTTGTAAATATATAAAGCCAGCATTCAAGTTTTCAGCAAAGATTATAACTAACCACATTCACAATAACGCATAGGTCTTAAGTTTACTCATATCAATAGCATAATCAACTAGCGAGCCATAATAATAAATCTCGGATGACAACACTTTCTCAAAACAATCATAATATGATATAACAAGATGGTACCTCGCTAGCCCTTTCTGAGACCGCAAAACATAAATGCGAGCACCTTTAAAGACCAAGGACTGACTAGACATTGTAATTCATGGTAAAAGAGATCCAGTCAAGTCATACTCAATGTAAACTAACAGTAATGAATGCAAATGACAGTGGTGCTCTCCAACTAGTGCTTTTTAATAAGAGGGTGATGACTCAGCATAGAAGTAAATAGATAGGCCCTTCGCAGAGGGAAGCAGGGATTTGTAGAGGTGCCAGAGCTCGGTTTTGAAACAGAGGTGAATAATATTTTGAGCGGTATACTTTCATTGTCAACATAACAACCAAGAGATGGCGATATCTTCCATGCTACACACATTATAGGCGGTTCCCAAATAGAATGGTAAAGTTTATACCCCCTTCCACCAACAAGCATCAATCCATGGCTTGCTCGAAACAACGAGTGCCTCCAACTAACAAGAGTCCCGGGGGGTTTTGTTGGCAATTATTTTGATTTAGTTTGCATAAAGCATGGGACTGGGCATCCCGGTGACCAGCCATTTATCTCGTGAGTGAGGAGCGGAGTCCACTCCTCTTGAGAATAACCCGCCTAACATGGAAGATATAGACATCCCTAGTTGATACATGAGCTATTCGAGCATACAAAACATGATATTTATTTGAAGATTTAGAGTTTGACACATACAAATTACTTGGAACGGCAGGTAGATACTGTATATAGGTAGGTATAGTGGACTCATATGGAATAACTTTGGGGTTTAAGGGATTGGATGCACAAGCAGTATTCCCGCTTAGTAAAAGTGAAGGCTAGCAAAAGACTGGGTAGCCACCAGCTAGAGAGCGACAACAGTCATGAACATGCATTAAAATTAATCAACACCGAATGCAAGCATGAGTAGGATATAATCCATCATGAACATAAATATCGTGAAGGCTATGTTGATTTTGTTTCAACTACATGCGTGAACATGTGCCAAGTCAAGTCAATTAAATCATTTAGAGGAGGATACCACCCTATCATACCACATCATAACTATCTCAATAGCATATTGGCACGCAAGGTAAACCATTATAACTCATAGTTGATCAAGCATGACATAAGAAACTATGATCTCTGGTTGTCATTGCATACATGTTTATTCATAATAGGCTGAATCAGGAATGATGAACTAATCATATTTACAAAAACAAAAGAGGTCGTGTTCATACCAGCTTTTCTCTTCTCAGCCAGTCCATCATATATCATCATAATTGCCTTTCACTTGCACGACTGAATAGTGTGAATAATAATAATAGTGCACGTGCATTGGACTAAGCTGGAATCTGCAAGCATTCGATAAAAAGGAGAAGACATGGCAATATGGGCTCTTTTGTCAGATAAACAATAATGCATATAAGAGCCACTTAACAATTTAACCATGTTCTTCTCCTATCGACCCCCAAAGAAAAGAAAAAGAAATAAAACTATTTACACGGGAAAGCTCCCAACAAGCAAAAGAAGAACATGAAATCTTTTTGGGTTTCTTTTTTAATTACTACTACAAGCATGGAAATTAAACTGATTAAAAGCTACAGCTAATTTTTTTAGTTTTTCTTAAGGTTTATTAAACACACAAGAAGAAAGCATAAAAAAGGAAATTAAACTAGCATGGATGATATAATGAAAAAGTATGAGTGATGAAGCTATGTACCTAGGGTAGGGGCACGGACCTGTCCAAAGAGCCCTACCCAAGGACATCCCTAGAAGAAGTCACCTTTCAATCGACTTGAAGGTATCCCACTCGACGGGTTCAAGACACTCGACCAAGAAGCTATCACTCGACCATGAAGCCAACCACTCGACTGCCAGGAGACCTAAAGTCACTCCGCAGGCAAACGGTTGGCTATTAAGTAGTCTTTATGGTCATTATAGCACTTTATTAGGGGCGTTACCAGTAACGCCCAACCTTAAATGTACCTTAAACACTGCATCACTGAGGGCAGGAGAGGGCCGGCGAACTCTATATAAGCCACCCCCTCCTCAGTATGAAGGGTTCGCACCCCTGTTATTCATACACACATAATCCAATCGACTGCCTCCGGGCACCGAGACGTAGGGCTGTTACTTCCTCCAAGAAGGGCCTGAACTCGTAATCCTCGTGTGTTTACAACTTCCCAATAGCTGAGATCTAGCCTCTCCATACACACACCCCTACATCACTGTCAGAGTTAGAACCACGACAGTCGGCGCCCATCGTGGGGCCGGAATCTTAGCGCCTGATTGGAGAAGTTGCGATTTTTCCGATCCCTTTGATCATGATTTCGTGCGGAGTTTTGGTGGAGGGCCGCGAGATCCGCCTCGGCGCGCTCATGTTCATCGCCGATGACTCCGCCTGGCTTCAGGAGGCACCACTCGACATCGACGCTCTCCCCGTCTGCAGTGCGACGCATTTCCGCGCATGCGTTCGTGGCGTCCTCCTGCGGCAGCCGTCGACCCAGTATCGGTCGGCCCCCGTATCGTCTCCCCGCTCTGTCTCCCACCGGCGCAAGCGCTCCGGTCGGTCGAGACTTCAGAGGTGGGTGAGGCATGTCGTGGCTCGCCAGTCGGCCGCCCCACAAGTCGCGACAATCGAGCCCAACGAATCCCTCTGCGGCCTGTTCGACCTGTCGACTGGCTCCGCGGAGACCGCATCCGAGTGCTACAGCAGCGACCCAGCGGCTGAGGTTCTGGCGGTCGATGGAACGCACAGTCCTCCCGGTTTCCCTCGCGCTGATGGAGGCGTGGGTGGGGGCGACCCGTCGCATCCCCATGATGAGTATCTCCCCGAACCTCTCACGTCATTACAGCGAGAGGAGCTTCGCCGCCGGAACATGGACGCACTCCACACTCCTATCGTCGGAGAGACCCCCGAGGCCCGGGCCTTGGAGGACGCGCGCTTGGCTAACTTGGTCGAGCGCACTCGACTGGAGAATCTCCAGCGAGCACTCGACGAGCAAGCGCGTCAGTGGGCTCCCGAGTCTAGTCGACGTTAGCTCTTCCCGCCGACTCAGGTATACCGAACCCCAGTTCAGAATTTGGCCGCCGCGGCCTGTATAGTAGAATCGATTTAGCCCTCCCAGTCGGAGGCTAGCAGGGGCTTGTTGCAGATCAGAGTGTTGCTCCGGGCGGCGGGAAACCAGAATTCCGTTGTTTCTCAGTCGCGGAATAGGATCCACAGTCGATCCGTTGCAACAGATACAGTCCAGTCAGCTCACAGCCTGAGATCGCCCCCGAGGCGTGAGGGACATGGTGACCGGCATGATCAGTACAGAAGGAATGAGCAGTATGATCACCGATCCGATCGTGATGATCGACGTCGAGTGCCAACCCCTCCCCGAGGAGTGGGTCATATGCGCCTCGACATCGAGATGACAGGCGCCCTCATAGTGTTGGGTAGAGGATTCCAGTCGACCCCAGGGACCCAGGCTTTGACGCGAGATCTATCCTCGTTCAAGGTTTGGTTGACAGGAACAGAGCTCATCGGGAAGGCCATGACAGAGATGCGCCTGCCAGCAGCAGAGTACATGTTTCGGGGCCAGAGTGTTTTAGTCGAGCCATCAGGGCCGCAGTGATTCCTCCCAACTTTCAGTTGGCGACTGGAGTCAACAAGTTCACCGGCGAGTCTAAGCCTGACACTTGGCTCGAAGACTACCGAGTGGCTGTCCAGATTGGTGGCGGCCATGATGAGGTGGCTATGAAGCATTTGCCTCTCCTGTTAGAGGGCTCGGCCAGAGCGTGGCTGAATCAGTTAGCACCCAGCAGCATCTACACTTGGGAGGATCTCTCTCGAGTGTTTGTCACGACCTTTGAAGGAACATGCAAGCGGCCAGTAGGCCTTACAGAATTGCGGTCTTGCGTGCAGAAACCGAGTGAAACTCTGAGGGATTACATCCAGAGGTGGATCACTTTGCATCACATAGTTGAGAACGTACCGGATCACCAAGTAGTTTGTGCCTTTAAAGAAGGCGTCAAGAACAGAGAGTTGAACCTGAAGTTCGGTCGGACCGGAGAAATGTCCCTGAATCGGATGATGGAAATTGCCACCAAATACGCTAACGGAGAAGATGAAGATCGACTCCGGAGTGGCAAGCAGAAAGCAGTCGCCCAGGAAACCGGAGGCAATTCCAGTCGGAAACAGAAGCGGAAGGCCGAGCCAGCCGCCCCTGGGGAGGCCCTGGCCGTAACCCAGGGAAATTTCAAGGGAAAACCCAAAGGCCCCTGGAAGCCCAAGAAAGTCAAGGATCAAGATGGAAATGATGTTTTGGATCTGCCATGTCACATCCACACCAAGAAAGATGAAGAGGGTAACCTTATTTACCCAAAGCATACCACTCGACAGTGCCGGCTCCTGATCCAGCAGTTTCAGGGCAAGCAGTCCAAAGACAAGGAAAAAGAGCCAGACAGAGTTGAGGACAAAGAAGATAGTGACGATGGATACCCCCAAATCAATTCCACCCTGATGATTTTTGCTGATGTCGAAAGCAAAAGTCGACTGAAAGTCATTAACCGTGAGGTGAATATGGTTGCTCCGGCAACACCCAGTTATCTGAAGTGGTCTCAGACTGCCATCACATTCGACCAGTCTGATCACCCTACACACATTTCCACCCCTGGGAGGCAAGCTTTGGTGGTCGACCCAGTTGTCGAAGGCACTCGACTGGCCAAAGTCCTGATGGATGGTGGCAGTGGCCTGAACATATTGTATGCTGAAACATTGAAAGGGATGGGCATTCCGATGTCCAGGCTCAGCGCCCGCAACATGAGTTTCCATGGAGTCATTCCTGGAAAGAAAGCCGAGTCACTCGGCCAGATTGCTCTCGATGTGGTTTTCGGTGATTCAAAGAATTACCGCAAGGAAAAGTTGACATTTGAGGTTGTGGACTTCCAAAGTGCTTATCATGCTATTCTGGGCCGTCCAGCTTATGCACGCTTCATGCCTCGACCGTGCTACGTGTATCTCAAGTTGAAGATGCCCGGCCCCAGAGGTGTGATCACCGTTATAGGCAATCGGAAGAAAGCAGAGGAGTGTTTTCAGAAAGGATCAAAGATTGCTGACGCTCAGATGGCAGTTGTTGAGCTGCAAGAGTACCAGAAGACTGCTGATCTGAGTGAATTGCTACGAGCCAAGAAGCCTGCTTCAGAATCTGCTTTTCAGTCGTCCGGTGAAACTAAGCCAGTTCACATTCACCCGACCGACCCCGATGCTGCTCCGACTCACATCTCAACGACGCTTGACTCCAAATAGGAAGAAGCGCTCATCCAGTTCCTCCGTGAGAACTGGGACATCTTCGCATGGAAGCCTTCTGACATGCCTGGAGTTCCCAGGGGGCTGGCTGAGCACCGTCTACGAGTCGACCCGAAGTTCAAGCCTGTGAAAGAACATCTTCGACGGTCCGCCATCCAAAAGAGGAAAGCTATTGGCGAGGAGGTGGCTCGGCTCTTAGCAGCGGAGTTCATCCGAGAGATTTACCACTCCGAGTGGCTCGCCAATGTTGTCATGGTCCCCAAGAAGGACAAGTCACTTTGCATGTGCATTGACTTTAAACATATCAATCGGGCCTGCCCGAAAGATCATTTCCCCCTCCCCCGCATCGACCAGGTAGTCGACTCGACCGCGGGGTGTGAGTGTTTGTCTTTTCTAGATGCTTATTCAGGGTACCATCAGATCCGTCTGTATGGACCCGACGAGATCAAAACGGCTTTCATCACCCCATGCCCTTCGGCCTCAAGAATGCTGGAGCGACGTTCATGAGGATGATTCAGAAGTGTTTGCTCACTCAGATCAGTCGGAACGTAGAAGCATACATGGATGATATTGTGGTTAAGTCACGGAAAGGTTCCGACCTACTGACTGACCTCGCCGAAACCTTTGCTAACCTCAGGAGATATGATATCAAACTCAATCCATCAAAGTGCACATTCGGAGCTCCAGGTGGAAAGTTACTCAGTTTCCTCGTTTCCGAACGAGGAATCGACGCCAATCCCGAGAAAGTTGGCACCATACTCCGGATGAAGTGCCCTGTGCGTGTACACGATGTCCAGAAGCTTACAGGTTGCTTGGCCGCTCTAAGTCGATTCATTTCTCGTCTCGGTGAAAAGGCGTTGCCTCTTTACCGACTGATGAAGAAGTCTGACAAGTTCGAGTGGACTCCAGAAGCTGATGCAGCGTTCGCAGAGCTCAAAGCTCTGCTCTCCACCCAGCCGGTGCTTGCTGCCCCAATCAGTAAAGAGCCTCTGCTGCTTTACATTGCGGCCACGGGACAAGTTGTCAGTATAGTACTTACGGTCAAGCGGGAAGAAGAAGGAAAGTTCTTCAGAGTTCAGCGCCCAGTATATTATGTGTCCGAAGTCTTGACTCCTTCGAAGCAAAGATATCCCCATTACCAGAAGCTTGTATATGGGATTTACATGACCACGAAGAAGGTTGCACACTACTTCTCTGACCATTCCATTACAGTCGTCAGCGACGCTCCACTGTCAGAGATTTTGCGCAACAGAGATGCAACTGGTCGAGTGGCAAAGTGGGCGATTGAACTCCTTCCCCTAGATATCAAGTTTGAAGCAAAGAAGGCTATCAAGTCCCAAGCAATTGCAGATTTCGTCGCCGAGTGGATTGAACAGCAGCTTCCGACCCAAGTTCACTCGGAGCACTAGACCATGTTCTTCAATGGATCTAACATGCTAAATGGTTCTGGTGCTGGGGTAGTATTGGTCTCCCCCCGAGGAGATAAGCTCAGATATGTTCTCCAGATTCACTTCGATTCCTCCAATAATGAAGCAGAATATGAAGCACTCTTGTATGGGTTGCGCATGGCCATTTCACTCGGCGTCCGGCGCCTCATGGTCTACGGCGACTCAGATTTGGTGGTTAATCAGGTGATGAAGGAGTGGGACGTCAGAAGCCCAGCTATGACTGGCTACTGCAACGCAGTAAGAAAGCTAGAAAAGAAATTCGAGGGGTTAGAGCTTCATCACATCCCCCGACTGAAAAATCAAGCAGCTGATGATCTGGCAAAGATAGGCTCCAAGAGAGAAGCCATTCCTAGCAATGTGTTTTTGGAGCACATCCGCTCGCCGTCAGTCCAGGAGGATCCTTTCACAGAAGAAGCCCCGCAACCGAAAAGTGCCACAGATCCGACTGAAGTCAAAATTCCTGCTGTGGTCGACCTAGTCATGGAGGTCTTGGCAATCACTCCTGACTGGACGATACCATACATCGCGTATATCTTGAGGAAAGAACTTCCAGAGGATGAAGAAGAGGCTCGACAGATCGTCCGTCGATCTAAAGCTTTCACAGTCATAAAAGGACAGTTGTATAGAGAAAGCGTGACTGGAATCGGTCAGAAGTGCATAACGCCAGAAGAAGGTCAGATGATCCTTGATGATATCCACTCGGGGACCTGTGGTCACCATGCGTCCTCTCGGACCATTGTGGCCAAAGCATACCGAGCGGGTTTTTTCTGGCCCAGGGCAAACGAAATGGCGAAAGAGATAGTCGACAAGTGTGAAGGCTGCCAGTTCTACTCCAACATGTCGCACAAGCCGACATCAGCTCTGAGGACCATTCCACTCGTCTGGCCCTTCGTTGTTTGGGGACTGGACATGGTTGGTCCACTGAGAACAGGCAGGAGCGGATTCACACATGTGCTTGTGGCAGTCGACAAGTTTACCAAATGGATTGAAGCCAAGCCTATCAAAAATCTTGATGCTAGCACTGCTATCAGTTTCGTCAGAGAGTTGATATTCAGATATGGGGTCCCGCATAGCATCATCAGTGACAATGGGTCAAACTTCGATTCAGACAAGTTCAGAGATTTTTGCGCCTCTCAAGGCACACGAGTCGACTACGCGTCGGTCGCGCATCCCCAGTCAAACGGACAAGCTGAAAGAGCAAATGGTCTAATTCTCAAAGGATTGAAGCCTCGACTGATGCGTGATCTCAAGCACGCAGCAGGCGCTTGGGTCGACGAGCTTCTGTCAGTTTTGTGGGGACTGAGGACCACCCCGAACCGGTCGACTGGAAGAACGCCATTCTTTCTGGTTTACGGAGCCGAAGCCGTCCTGCCGAGTGATCTACTTCACAACGCCCCCAGAGTCGAGCTTTACAACGAAGACGAAGCAGAGCAGGCCTGGCAAGACACAGTCGACCTCCTAGAGGAGGAGAGGGAAATGGCTATGATCAGATCGACCATCTATCAGCAAGACTTGCGTCGATTCCATGCCAGAAATGTGAAGAGCCGAGCCTTCCAAGAAGGAGATTTGGTCCTCCGAGTGGATCAGCAGAAACCACACAAACTTGCTCCTACTTGGGAAGGCCCCTTCATCATCACCAGAGTCCTCCACAATGGAGCATATCATCTCTACAACGTTGGTCGCCGGATCGACGAGCCACGAGCTTGGAATGCAGAACTACTCCGCCCATTTTACGCTTGAATTCTCACTTGGACGAGATGTAATGAGGAAAATTTTCCTGCAGTACATTTTTATCAAAGACAAGAGTGTTCCAATAATTGCTGTCACTTTTGTTTTCATACAAAATCCCCCAGTGGGTGACTTAGCTGCGAATCCGTTTCGCCTAAGTTTGAAAAATCCTACCGAGTGGAGAGCAATCCTCCCACTCGGGGGCTTAGCTGCAGTCCAGCACTCGCCTAAGTTTGAAAAATCCTACCGAGTGGAGAGCAATCCTCCCACTCGGGGGCTTAGCTGCAGTCCAGTACTCGCCTAAGTTCTCCCACTCGGGGGCTTAGCTGCAGTCCAGCACTCGCCTAAGTTTGAAAAAATCCTACTGAGTGGAGAGCAATCCTCCCACTCGGGGGCTTAGCTGCAGTCCAGTACTCGCCTAAGTTCTCCCACTTAGAGACTTAGCTGCAGTCAGGCACTCGCCTAAGTTTGAAAAAATCCTACCGAGTGGAGAGAAATCCTCCCACTCGGGGGCTTAGCTGCAGTCCAGTACTCGCCTAAGTTCTCCCACCTAGAGACTTAGCTGCAGTCAGGCACTCGCCTAAGTTTGAAAAAATCCTACCGAGTGAGAGCAAACCTCCCACTCGGGGGCTTAGCTGCAGCCCAGTGCTCGCCTAAGTTTGAAAAATCCTACCGAGTGGAGAGCAAACCTCCCACTCGGGGGCTTAGCTGCAGCCCCGCGCTCGCCTAAGTGTTTAGAAATCCTACCGAGTGAGAGAAAACCTCCCACTCGGAGGCTTAGCTGCAGCCCAGCGCTCGCCTAAGTGTTTAAAAATCCTACCGAGTGGGAGGAAACCTTCCTCTCGGGGGCTTAGCTGCAGCCCCGCGCTCGCCTAAGTGTTTAGAAATCCTACCGAGTGAGAGCAAACCTCCCACTCGGAGGCTTAGCTGTAGCCCAGCGCTCGCCTAAGTGTTTAAAAATCCTACCGAGTGGGAGCAAACCTCCCACTCGGGGGCTTAGCTGCGGCCCAGCGCTCGCCTAAGTGTTTAAAAACCCTATCGAGTGAGAGCAAACCTCCCACTCGGGGACTTAGCTACGGCCCAGTGCTCGCCTAAGTACAGGACACAACCCAATCCGCAAGGACGACGAGGCGCAAGTCGACTGCTACCTTCTCCTTCGGAGTTTCGCCACAAATACAAGGTTATTCCGAGTGAAGATCGAATTCCACTCGACGGATCAAACCATGAAGATATCCAAAGAGAAATCAAGTTCAGATAAAGCCTAAAAGGTCCCAGACCTCAGATAAAAGTACTCGAGCCCTCGGCTCGGCGGAGTTTAACGGTTACAAATCCACTCGGCATTCCGAGGCAAATTTAAAGTGAAGCATAAAAGTTTTTCATTCCTCAGGAGGAGGACTGGAAGGGGCGACGAACTCGTCCAAGTCGATCCCGTCTGCAATACGAGTGGCGGCAACATTGAAAGTCTCCATGAAGTCTTGAAAGTTGTGCTTCCTGGTATTGGCAACTTGGATGGCGGCCAGCTTTTCTTCTCGTGCTTCCTTGCAATGGGCGCGGACCAGAGACAGAGCGACATCAGCACCACATCTAGCAGAAGATTTCTTCCATTCCACCACTCGACCTGGGACTTCATTAAGTCGAGCCATCAGGGACTCGAGGTCGTTCTGAAGCGTTGTCCCAGGCCAGAGTGATGTGTCGATCCGCGACATCGCAACCTTCAGTCGAGCAAGATAGTCAACCACGCTGGCAATACGAGACTCCAGACGGAGCACGTTCATTGCAGCCTCGTCCTTCACAAGGGAGTTAGCAGGGTCCAAGCCTGGCTCCACTCGACTGGTCTCCTCTTCAAAGTTCTGACAGAATTCTGCAAACACGATTCAAGAATAAGACAGTGACCCTACACAGACTTGGTAACTGCAAGACAGTCGGGGCAGAGTAATTACCTTCGAGCACGACGAACAGCTTCTTGGCGAGTCCACCGAGATAAGCCTCCAGATCGTTCCTCTTCCCCGCTAGCTCACCTGCCTTGTCGTGCAGAGCCACGTTGTCGTTCTTCAGTCGGCTGACCTCTTGATTGGCTACCTCGAGAGCAGCTTTCAGTCTGGAGTTCTCCTGCTCAAGAGCTCCGACCGAGGCCATTTTCTCTTCAGCAAGCCTCGTTTTATCCAAGACCTCCTTCTGTGCCTCCGCAAGATCTTGATCCTTCTTCTTCAGAGCTTCCTCCAGTTTATCTGCGGCGCGTCGAGCGAAATCAACATCAAGAATGGACAAGAAAGAAAAGCCACTCGTCAAGAATGGAGAACCTCACCAACCATACCTTTTGCTTCTTCTTGCACCTTCTTCAAATTCTCCTGAGCAAGCTTCAAGTTAAGGTTGAGCTGGATCTGCTGATTCTCCAACTCAGTATAGCGAGCTACAAGTTCGCAGGATTTCTGTAAAAAGAAAAATCAGTCGACAGACGTCCAAAATAAGTTGCTTCCGAGTAACTAAGAGACAATGATGACGTTTCTAAGACTACAACCGAATCAAGAACATTCGACAGTAGTCTCGGGGACTACACCCAGTGGGTGCACTCAGCGTGCCCCCACTGTAAAAAAAAGTCGACTGCCCGCAGTCGACCGGATACAGTCCCATTCGACATGGCCTGACCAGACCGAGTGAAGAAATACAGCTACAGCAACACAATATAAAGACTACAGTCGACTGCCAGCAGTCCACCGTAGTCTCGGGGACTACACCCAGTGGGTGCACTTAGCGTGCCCCCACTCGTCCAAGAATTGGCAGACACACCCAGTGGGTGTACAGATACAAAGATCTTCGGAAAAGAGATTCTTCAAACAGCATATCATAACAGACCAAGTGTTGAGTCGACTGACCTGGACGTTGCTCTGAAGAGCCGAGCTCGCGTCATAAGCTGCTTGGCTGGCCTCCCGAGCCACCTTCACTTGCTCCATCATGATCCCCGCCTGGCGTATAGCCTCTTTTGCGGCAGCCGCTTGGTCCTCAGGGACAGGGTACGCGGCAAAAAGCGAAGGCGGATCCGCAGTCGACGTCGAAGGCCGCACACTTGTCAGAGGAATGGCGAAAGTCACAGAAGCCCGAGCGGTGTCACCACCATCCCGAGCTACGGCCTCAGACGCCGGAGCAGATTGGGGGGTCTTGTCAGCCGACGCCCTCTTGTTCCTCCTCACTCTCAGCGGTTCGTTGTCGTCGTCATCCGGGAGGTCGATAACATGAGGAGGGGCTACAAGGGAAACATTCAATCGACCAGAGTTGCAATAAATGTTCAGTCGACTCAAAGCGGAACGTCAGTAATCGTACCAGGGTTGGAGGTAACAGCATCCTCCATCTCTTGGTCGTCGTCCTTGGCGGAGATCTCAGAAGTAGCAGCACTGCAAGTCTCGAAAGTCAGTCAGTTGGCTCAATGAATCGACCAAGGATCTGTCCACGGTCGACAAAGGAAAACAAGTTTTATTATTACCCAGAAATGGTGGGGACGGCCATCTTCATCTTGGGCAGAGCCTTGGGCGGCTTGGACGGCGTCGCGCGTGGGTGCTTGGGAGCCTTTCCAGTCGGCGTAGGAGAAGAGGTCCGAGGGCGTTTCGACGACTGCCCAACAGGAGCAGTCGCCCTACCACGCTCCCGCGCTGGGTCGTGTGCGAGCTTGGATCGCCCCTCCGGGCGGGGGGGGGGGGGTCAACCTCCTCCTCCTCCTCTTCGCTGGAGTCGACGTCGTCGCCTCCCTCTCCTTCACCGTCGGACTCCCACTCGCCTTGATCGTCTCCGCTCTCACCTCCGCTCGCCTCCCCTTCCTTAGTTGGCCCCTGTGCCCCGTTGGGCGTCGAGTACATCTCGGTAGTCACCTAGAAAACAACAGACAAGACGAAAGTCAATCGACCTACTCAAAGAAGACCAATGAAGAAAACAAGATCTCAGTTAGGAGCATAAAGACATACCTGGTCCACGTCATACGAGTTGTCGAGTGGAATTACCCTCCAGGCTCCTCGGGGGTTGTCTTTGTTCCCCGTGATGCTCGACAACCATCCGTCCAGCATCTCGTCAGTAACCTCCTCCGGGTGGACCCGAGTGGTGTCGTCGAGACCCGAGTACAGCCACATCGGGTGGTCACGAGCCTGGAGCGGTTGGATGCGCCTCCGGAGGAAGACCTCCAGCAAGTCCATACCAGTCACGCCCTCACGGACAAGCTCAACCACTCGACCAGCCAGTACTTTGACTTGGGCCTTTTCCTCCAGCGTCACTTTCAGAGAAGCAGGTTTTTCAGCTCGGTTGAGAGAGAAAGGGGGAAGTCCGGTCGACTGCCCTGGGGTCGCCTGGTCTTGACAGTAAAACCAGGTCGCCTGCCAACCGCGGACCGACTTCGGGAAAATGATAGATGGAAAACAACTCTTTCCCCTCGTCTAGATCGCCAGGCCCCCGCACAGCTGAATCACCTGCGTCCTTTCGTCACTCGACTTGGCCTTCTTGACCAATTGAGAACGGCAGGTAAAGATGTGCTTGAAGAGTCCCCAATGGGGGCGGCAACCCAAGAAACCCTCACACATGGAAATGAAAGCAGCAAGATATACGATGGAGTTGGGAGTGAAGTGGTGGAGCTGCGCTCCGAAGAAGTTCAGAAAGCTTCGGAAAAAAGGATGGGGCGGCAGAGAAAACCCTCGGTCGATATGGGTGGCTAGGAGCACACACTCACCGTCGCGAGGCTGAGGTTCGATCTCTCTCCCCGGGAGACGCATAGCTTCGTGGGGAATGACTCCCCCCTCGACCATGTCGTCGAGGTCTTCTTGCCGGATCACCGACGGCATCCAGTCGCCCTGGATCCAGCCGCGGGGCAGAGCAGACCTTGAGGAAGATCCGCCCCGAGCAGATCTCTTCCCTTTCCCCTGCGCCGCCGCCTTCTTCGCGCGCTCCAGAGCGGATGTCTTGTCCTTCGCCATCGTCGCCGGCAAATCTCACACGGGTCTGCGGCGCTAGGGTGAGAGCGGAGGTGGCGGAGGAGCTTGCGAAGGGAGAGAGGAAGAAGAGAGCACACTGTTTGTAAACCCCGGGCCGGCTACTTATAAGAGGCCGCTCCCGAGTGGCTGACTGGTAGGCCCAGGCAATCCAGTCAAATCCCGCAGCGGACGCGCGCACAGTACATGGCGAAAAAGGTGGCGCGGAAATCGAGGAGCTTCCGCTTTATCGCTTCCGATTACTGCGGCCGCTCCCGTCCCGCGCGCTTCCCGAAATCTGAATCCCACGACATCCGCGGGCTGCAAAACAACTTGTCAAAACGGAAGACCCCGCTCGCGCCGACACTTGGTATGTCACAAGTAAAGAAATTCACTCGACGAAAGGCCTGGAATGGATCAAGGCGACTGGAAGAGGTTGATGACGTCATCTGTGACGATTGGCCCAAAACGAGGCACTCATGTAGCCCAAAGAACCAGTCGGAAGGATCTCCAACTCTTTCCCCACTCAAACCTCGATCCATTCAGGGGCTAATGATGAAGCTATGTACCTAGGGTAGGGGCACGGACCTGTCCAAAGAGCCCTACCCAAGGACATCCCTAGAAGAAGTCACCTTTCAATCGACTTGAAGGTATCCCACTCGACGGGTTCAAGACACTCGACCATGAAGCCAACCACTCGACTGCCAGGAGACCTAAAGTCACTCCGCAGGCAAATGGTCGGCTATTAAGTAGTCTTTATGGTCATTATAGCACTTTATTAGGGGCGTTACTAGTAACGCCCAACCTTAAATGTACCTTAAACCCTGCATCACTGAGGGCAGGAGAGGGCCGGTGAACTCTATATAAGCCACCCCCCTCCTCAGTATGAAGGGTTCGCACCCCTGTTATTCATACACACATAATCCAATCGACCACCTCCGGGCACCGAGACGTAGGGCTGTTACTTCCTCCGAGAAGGGCCTGAACTCGTAATCCTCGTGTGTTTAGAACTTCCCAATAGCTGAGATCTAGCCTCTCCATACACACCCCCTACATCACTGTCAGAGTTAGAACCACGACAATGAGCACCGACATCTAGCAGTGAGTGTGTGAACATAAATGTAATGTCGGTGAGAAATACGTACTCCCCCAAGCTTAGGCTTTTGACCTAAGTTGGTCTATGGCCACGGCTGCCCTGGCGGATATCCATAATAGTAGTTGGGGTCCTACTACGATGCAGCGGCTATCGCCTGCTGAGCTGCAGCGTGGCGACGAGTGGCCTCCTCTCTCCTCTCATACTCATCTGTCTTCTCTCTCGTAATAGTATATCTTCCTCTTGCCTGATAATCAAAGAAGGCAGGAGCAGGGAGAGTAATACGGACAGCACGACGTCTGTCAAAAATTAGTCGATACCGGAGAGGTGATTCATTCCTCTCAACGAACTGGTGGTGAACCATAGCATTAAAGTCTAGGTAAGTAGGTGGTAATTCAATATCATCTTCGCGTATGGCTATACCCAGAAAATTAGCTATGCGGGTTGCATAAACTCCTCCGAAGAAATCTTCATTATATCTATTAAGGTGCAACCTACGTGCAACAATGGCTCCCAAATTATAAGATTGGTCTCCTAACACAGCACTCCTAAGAATACTGATATCGGGGACACACATGTGACATGCCTCATATTTACCATTGATGCATCTACCTATGAAGAGAGCAAAATAATATATAGCAGGAAAGTGAATGCTCCCTATGGTGGTTTGTGTAATATCTCTAGATTCTCCCACAGTTATGCTAGCAAGAAAATCTCTAAATTCAGATTTGCGAGGATCCCTTATACTACCCCATTGTGGAAGTTTGCATGAAGTGGTAAAATCCTCTAAGTCCATAGTGTAAGATTTATCATAAAGATCAAACAGGACGGTTGGAGAATTACGTGAAGTTGAAAATTCAAACCTCCTCGCAAAGGTACTGGTGAGGTTGTGATACTGGCTGCACTTCTCTTCCTCGAAGCTCACGAGATCAGCGTTACGCAAATATACGTTGAATTCTTCCTTAATTCCTGCTCGATCCATAAAGTTCTCAGAGGGCCATTCACAAGGACGCACTGGAGCGTTTCTTGGTGGCTCGTCATCAGCATCACGCATTGCAAGCCTGGATCCTTGCTTCCTTGAAGAACCACCTTGGAACATTTTCCTAAGCATATTTCTTCCTCTGAAAAATTGTGAAATTTTTTAGAGACTTCAAAATAAAAGTAAACCAAACTTAATAATATTGATAGCAACTACTCCTACAAGTACCTAGGGCCTATATCATGCATCAAAACTACTTTTGACCATATAAATTTGACATGCAAGCTCAAGAACAGGATCACCTAAGCAGCAAAAATTTGCAATTAATAAAGCACTAGAACAAAAACTAATTGGAACAATGGAGGAGTCACATACCAAGGAACAATCTCCCCAAGCAGTTTTGTGAGAGGTGCTTTGAGCAAGGAGATCGAAAATGGTAGCAAAACGAGCTTGGACTCGGGTTTGAGCTGGTTGTTCGTTTTTGGGGGAGGAAGGAGTGTGTGGGTGAAAGAATAAGGGGAGGAGGGCCACCGTGGGCCCACGAGGCAGGGGGCGCGCCCAGGGGGTAGGGCGCGCCCTCCACCCTCATGGGCAGGTGGTTGGCCCCCCTGCTGTGTTCTCAGTGCCAAATATTCTCAAATATTCTAGAAAAAATAATATTTAAAATTTAGGGCATTTGGAGAACTTTTATTTTCGAGGTATTTTTATATTGCACAGATAATCAGATAACAGATAGAAAAATATTTACTTTTATTTTATTTAATATATATAACAGAAAGTAAAAGTGGGGTACAGAAGGTTGTGCCTTCTAGTTTCATCCATCTCATGATCATCAAAAGGAATCCACTAACAAGGTTGATCAAGTCTTGTTAACGAACTCATTCCGAATAACATGGAACCAGAGAAATTTCGAATACCACTATGTTACCTCAACGGGGATATGCACATCCCCAATAATAAGAATATCATATTTCTTCTTGACAGTAGGAAGAGGAAATTCAAAACCTCCAAATATAATCGATGGAATTTTTCCAATAGAGTTGATACTATGTACTTGAGGTTGTTTCCTCGGAAAGTGTACCGTATGCTCATTACCATTAACATGAAAAGTGACATTGCCTTTAGTGCAATCAATAACAGCCCCTGCAATATTCAAAAAGGGTCTTCCAAGAATAACAGATATACTATCGTCCTCGGGAATATCAAGAATAACAAAGTCCGTTAAAATAGTAACGTTTGCAACTACAACAGGCACATCCTCACAAATACCGACAGGTATAGCAGTTGATTTATCAGTCATTTGCAAAGATATTTCAGTAGGTGTCAACTTATTCAAATCAAGTCTACGATATAAAGAGAGAGGCATAACACTAACACCGGCTCCAAGATCAGATAAAGCAGTTTTAATATAGTTTCTTTTAATGGAGCATGGTATAGTTGGTACTCCTAGATCTCTAAGTTTCTTTGGTATTCCACCTTTAAAAGTATAATTAGCAAGCATGGTGGAAATTTCGGCTTCCGGTATCTTTCTTTTATTTGTAATAATATCTTTCATGTACTTAGCATAAGGATTTGTTTTGAGCATATCAGTTAATCGCATACGTAAAAAGATAGGTCTAATAATTTCAGCAACGCCCTCAAAATCCTGATCATCCTTTTTCTGGGATGGTTTGGGAGGAAAGGCATGGGTTTCTGAACCCATGGTTCTCTTTCTTTACCATGTTTCCTAGCAACAAAGTCTTTCTTATCATAACGTTGATTCTCTGATTGTGGGTTATCAAGATCAACAACATGTTCAATTTCTACATCATTATCATTACTAGGTTGAGCATCATCATGAATATTATCATTAACATTATTACTAGTTTCAGGTTCATTACCAGATTGTGTTTCAGCATCAGAAATAGAAATGTCATTTGGATTCTCAGGTGGTTCAATAACAGGTTCACTAGAAGCATGCAAAGTCCTATCATTTCTCTTTTTCTTCCTTTTAAAAGGACTAGGTGCATCTATATTATTTCTCTGAGAATCTTGCTCAATTTTCTTAGGGTGGCCTTCAGGATACAAAGGTTCCTGAGTCATTCTACCAGTTCTAGTAGCCACTATTCAATTATCATTATCGTCACTATTCAATTCATTGAGCAAATCATTTTGAGCTTTAAGTACTTGTTCTACTTGAGTGGTAATCATAGAAGCATGTTTACTAATAAGTTTAAGTTCACCTTTAACATTAGCCTTATAATCACCCAAGTGTTCAAGCATATTTGAATTGTATTTCAATTGTCTACCAAAATAAGCATTAAAGTCTTCTTGCTTAGCCATAAATTTATCAAACTCATCTAAGCATGGGCTAGCAAATTTAGTAAATGGGATTTCTGCTTTATCATATCTATAGATAGAATTTACCTTTACTACCCATGTCGGGTTATCAAGACCATGAGTTTCTTCAATAGATAACGGATTAAGATCATATGTTTCTTCAACAGGCGGTAAATTAAGACCATGTATTTCTTCAATAGGAGGTAAATTCTTAACATCTTCAGCTTTAATACCTTTTTCTTTCATAGATTTCTTTGCCTCTTGCATATCTTCAGGACTGAGAAATAGAATACCCCTCTTCTTCGGAGTTGGTTTAGGAATAGGCTCGGGAATTGGCTCCGGAGGTGTCCAATTATTTTCATGTGTTAACATATTATTCAATACAATTTCAGCTTCCTCCGGTGTCCTTTCCCTGAAAACAGAACCATCACAACTATCCAGGTAATCTCTGGAAGCATCGGTTAGTCCATTATAAAAGATATCAAGCATTTCATTTTTCTTAAGAGGATGATCAGGCAAAGCATTAAGTAATTGGAGAAGCCTCCCCCAAGCTTGTGGGAGACTCTCTTCTTCAATTTGCACAAAATTATATATATCCCTTAAAGCAGCTTGTTTCTTATGAGTAGGGAAATATTTAGCAGAGAAGTAATAAATCATATCCTGGGGACTACGCATACAACCAGGATCAAGAGAATTAAACCATATCTTAGCATCACCTTTTAATGAGAACGGAAATATTTTAAGGATGTGAAAGTAACGAGTTCTCTCATCTTTAGTGAACGGGGTGGCTATATCATTCAATTTAGTAAGATGTGCCACAACAGTTTCAGATTCATAACCGTGAAAAGGATCAGATTCAACCAAGGTAATTATATCAGGATCAACAGAGAATTTATGATCCTTATCAGTAACAAAGATAGGTGAAGTAGCAAAAGCAGTGTCAGGTTTCATTCTAGCACTTAGAGATTTCTTACTCCATTTAGCTAATAACCTTTTGAGTTCATTCCTATTTTCGCAAGCTAAAATAGCGAAAAAAGCTTCTTGATCAAAAACATAACCCTTAGGAATAACAAGTGATTCTTCATCATCACTTTCATTAGTATCATCAGATTCAATATTTACAATTTATCTAGCCCTAGCAATTTGTTCATCAAGAAAATCACTAAGTGGCACAGTAGTATCAGGCATAGAAGTAGTTTCATCATAAGTATCATGCATAGCAGAAGTGGCATCATCAATAACATGCGACATAGCAGCACGAATAGAAGAAGCAGGTGTAGGTGTCACAAACTTACTCATAACAGAAGGTGAATCAAGTGCAGAGCTAGATGGCGGTTCCTTACCTCCCCTCGTAGTTGAGGGATAGATCTTGGTTTTTGGATCTCTCAAGTTCTTCATAATGATAAGTAGATATATATCCCAAGTGACTGAAAGAATAGAGCTATGGTCCCCGGCAACGGCACCAGAAAATAGTCTTGATAACCCACAAGTATAGGGGATCGCAACAGTTTTTAAGGGTAAAGTATTCAACCCAAATTTATTGATTCGATACAAGGGGAGCCGAAGAATACTCTCAAGTATTAGCAGCTGAGTTGTCAATTCAACCACACCTGGAAACTTAATATTTGCAACAAAGTGTTTAGTAGCAAAGTAATATGATAGTAGTTGTAACGATAGCAAAAGGTAACGGTAGTAAAAGCAATATTTTTGGTTTTCTGTAATGATGAGAGCAATAGCAACGGGAAAGTAAATAAGCGAAGAACAATATATGAAAAGCTCGTAGGCAATGGATCGATGATAGAGAATTATGCCGGATGCGATTCATCATGTAACAGTCATAACCTAGGGTGACACAGAACTAGCTCCAGTTCATTGATATAATGTAGGCATGTATTGCAAACATAGTCATACGTGCTTATGGAAAAGAACTTGCATGACATCTTTTGCCCTTCCCTTCCGTGGCAGCGGGGTCCTTACGGAAACTAAGGGATATTAAGGCCTCCTTTTAATAGAGAACCGGAACAAAGCATTAACACATAGTGAATATATGAACTCCTCAAACTACGGTCATCACCGGTAAGTATCCCGATTATTGTCACTTCGGGGTTAACGGATCATAACACATAATATGTGACTATAGACTTGCAAGATAGGATCAAGAACACTCATATATTGATGAAAACATAATAGGTTCAGATCTGAAATCATGGCACTCGGGCCCTAGTGATAAGCATTAAGCATAGCAAAGTCATAGCAACATCAATCTCAGAACATAGTGGATACTAGGGATCAAACCCTAACAAAAGTAACTCGATTACATGATAGATCTCATCCAACCCATCACCGTCCAGCAAGCCTACGATGAAATTACTTACACACGGCGGTGAGCATCATGAAATTGGTGATGGAGGATGGTTGATGATGACGATGGCGACGGATTCCCCTCTCCGGAGCCCCGAACGGACTCCAGATCAGCCTTCCTGAGAGGTTTTAGGGCTTGGCGGCGGCTCCGTATCGTAAAACGCGATGATTTCTTCTCTTTAATTTTTTTCTCCCCGAAACTCAATATATGGAGTTGGAGTTGGAGTCGGAGCAACAGGGGGCCCACGGGTCACTATGGCTTAATCTCAAATAAAATCCCACTCTGTGGTCAAACTTCCCGGAAGGTCAGCCATCCTCACACTACTCCAGCCCGAGCATGCTTAACTTCGCAGTTCTATCCAACCCCAGCACCAGCTCACTTCACAGGCACTTGTTCATGTTCATGAGTATGATGAAATTTGTTCATGTTCATGAGTATATATATATCCTGTTAAACCTTGTTGATGTCTAGGACTTTGTTCATGTTCATGAGTATGATGAAATTTTAAAAAAATATTTCAAACTTCCCAGTCATATTACGTATTCCAATTTTTTTTCTGTTACTAGTGGCGCACCTAGCAAATGGTGCGCCACTAGTAAGTTTGAATTTTTTTTCATTTCCCCCCCTCTAGATCTTAAAAGCCTCGTATCTTTCGTTCTATTAGGTTTGTTCCCCAGGTTCAATTTGGATGTAACATTTCGAGTATATGATTTTTCATATAAAAAACTTTTTAATCCGAGTTCGTATGCAAAAGTTATGCCCATTTTACTAAATTCCAAAGAAATTTTGCAAATAAAGTCGAAATTCATATTTGTAAATTTTCCCAACAACTAGACCACATATCACATGGGAAACTTATTTCATTTTATTTTTGACATTTCCATCATTTTTTTTATTTTTTTTAAAACTGAAAAGGCGGTCCAGGGGGTGCATTTAGCACCGGGGTTAGTAATGGCACACCACACATCAGGTGCGCCATTAGTAATCCTGGTGCTAAATATATTACGAATGGCGCACCTGGTGTGTGGTGCCATTACTAACAATTTTTTTTATTTTTTTTCAAAACTATTAATGGTGCACGGTGGGTGTGGTGTGCCATTACTATGTCAACTAGTAATGGCGCACTATCCCATGGTGTGTCATTACTAACAATTTTTTTTATTTTTTTAAAACTACTAATGATGCACCACACACCAGGTGCGCCATTAGTAATATATTACTAATGGCGCACCACATACATGATGCGTCATTAATGTCCATATCATCTATAGCCCTTTTCCTAGTAGTGTAAAGTTTGTCAAGATTTTAAAATTTTGATTTAGAACGAAAGTTAGATGTATACTTATTCGGGGATGGAAGGAGTATGCGGCACATGCTGCACCCTCTCACAGCATTATAGCGGGTGGGTCAGCCAAAAAAGTGCTGCACCCTCTCACAGCTAGTAAATGTCCGTATGATCTTGTATTCATAATCTAAGTACTCCCTCTGTCCAGATTTAGTCGTCGGGGAAATGATGTATTCATAATCTAAACCTATTTTTATTACAAGATACATCCATTTGTTTTTATTTCTACGATAAGTAGTAATTCAAGATGGAGGTAGTAGATATACAAAGCAGCCAAGACAAAAATCGCATGCGCTTAATCTGGGACGTAACGGACTGGTAGATATACCGTTGAGGAAGGTTGCGCATAACATGTCGAACCCCTGCGTGTGGATGGAGAGGGGGTCGCTCACGTATACGTCCTGAATCTAATCTGTTAGACAGCTATGTACCATGCATAGCCTTACCTGACGATGTAAGCTTTCTGAGGGGGCCAGAGCCATTGCTGAGCCAGTGTGAGATATGGAATCGATCGACGTCACGTGTTATTACATTTTTTTAAATTTTAAAAAGAAAATTCAAAAACCTGGGACGTAATCTAGTTATTATGTGATGGTAACGGAGCGGTAGATGTGTTGCAGGACCCCTCTGAAGCGGTGGACGTCGAGGGTGACGTTCTGGCCGTTGAGAAAGGTCTCCCACAACATGTTGAATCCCTGTTTGTGTATGGAGACGGGATCGGTGAAGATGGTGTGGTTCCTCGGGTACACGTCCTTGAGCGTGGTCTCCTCGGCGGTGGTCTCGTACTCGACGTAGCGAAGCCCCATGGGAGCCACCGGCTCGCCGTAGGAGGTCCAGGCCGGCCACTTCATCTCGCCCCAAGGGACGATCTGCACCACCGTGCCGTTGCGCGGGAGGAACACCATGTTGCTCAGCCCCGCGCCGTGCACGCCCACCAGCACGTCGCACGAGTTCACCGTCCCCGCGAACTTGCCCAGGTCGCGCACAACCTCCGGCCCCGCGGCTACCACCTCGAAGCCAACCTCAGTGGCAGCTGCTATAACTTCCGCCTCGTTCGTCAGCGCCCTCGAGTTCCTCCGCAGCACCATGACGAGACGAGGCCTTCCACTCTTTATGGGGGTCACCCACTCACGCTTCAGAGAGTAAGCCGACCGGAGCAGGCCGCGAAAACCCATCGTCGTGTAGCCCTTGCCGGAGAGAGCCGAGTCAATCCCTAGCTCCTTATGGCTCTCCGTTCCCACATGCACCGACGGGAAGCAGCGCACCTCGTTGTCGGCGTCCAAGTCCATGACCGGGTAGATGGAGAGCATGGAGAGGGCGTGGCGGTACTTGGCGATCCATTTGCGGTCGTAGTTTGTGGCCACGAGCCGGACGCGGCCATCGTACTCCCGCGCCGTGTTGTAGAGAGGCATGATGATGTCGGTAATGGCGTGGAAGATGTTGACGCCGTAGCCGCCGGTGGAGAAGACCACCGCTGGGACGTCGTAGGTCACCGTGCACCGTGGCGCACCCGCTCCCGGTGGGGCTCTCCAACGGATGGTCACCTCACGGACCAGCTGCATCGTCGGTGTCTCCCATTTGCGCGGGTACGGCCGGATCGTGATCGTCCCATTCTCTGGCCGGTTGTCGTCGGACGCTGACACCACGTAGACGGTGGCGGTTTTGCCGTGCAGACGGACGTCGCCTTGCATGGCACACATGTTGGTGCGATAACTGCTGAAGTTGCAACTTAACTTGCTCCTTGGTGCGGCTACATCACCATCTGCATGCACGCAGTAGTTATTATAACGTACGTAATTGGTTAAAAACTTCTCTTTACATTTTTCTGTGACTCTTAATTGGAGGAATTAAATTTGCCACTGAATTCTACCATTATGGGATATCCTCCTTTTGGAAGAAAAAACCATGTTGGTACTGTACAGCCAACGCAAAGTCTGATATAATTAGTTTGGTTTGCTACCAAATTCTGGAATCGCCAGCAAATTAAATATACTCTTTGCCTGTTAGCTGAGTGGACCAAACAAATTATGAATTCAAATAATGGTTCAATATATATTCAGTATGCTACTTTGTATATACCTGATTTTATCAAAGAACCATCCATTCCCACCTTAGTGGCCAGGAACCCCTTCCCATTTTTTAGATCTGCAATAGATAACAATGATCATCAATACCAGCTTTCCCAAAGCCTGGAAAATACCACACCACAAAACATAAATCATACTGTAAGGGTTACCACTGAATGGTAGCACTTCCTCCACTCCAAATTAATTCAAGTTCAAGCTTTGTGCTAACTAAAATTCCCTATTGTTTGGCCAAGTCTGCAGATAAATGTGCTAATATCTACACCATCAAATACATATATATATATATAGTACACAAACATATTTTATGATGAAAACTAATTTTGGCATTGTAAATGTTGTATACTAGTAGTATATATTTTCTTATCCTATACAGTGGTGGAGCTTGACTGAGATTGTTGAGGAGCAAAGCATCATTGAGGGGGCCAAAAAGACAAATTAATTGTGCTTAAACTTGAGCAGTAATCTTTAAAATTTAAGCCTAAGTAACAAATTCAACCTATTCTAGAGGAATTTAATAGGGTAGGGCGGCATGGCTCAGTTTGCTAGACTGGCCATAGTTGAAGTAACTTCAGTAGTAACATAGGGTCCAACTCAGTAAAATTACTTATGTGACAATAATTTAATGAGAAGAGAGATGCTATGAGTAACAAAAACAAGATAAATTTACAACCTAATAAATGAAGTGTACTAGTAATAAAGATACTAATAACTATAGAGATACTAATAACATATGCATGTTACTAGTCTAAGTTATCCGCGCTATATATGCCTAGTCTTACTAGGGAAGCTCGGCAGCTGACTATATATATTAAGGTTGTACTAAATCAGGGACGATTACTATGGATTAGAGGGAGTAGCACATAGTAAATCCAGAAGTTGGAATCATTTGGACAGAAACACATGCGTGCACTGCACATTAGTCAGCTCAGATCTTGTTGTGCAGAGAAGAGAAAGGTAATTAATTAGTTACCTCTGTTTGCATCGACGACCTTGTCGGGCGTCTCGTCGCCCGATGCCGGATCTGAATTCATCGACCACAGGGCAAATACTATTGTTGTTAGTGCCAAAGCTTGTCTAGTCTCTAGCATATACTACCAGGTTAAACAAGTGAGTTTTGTGGCATACCATGTGAAGCTTTTGACCTGGCTACTAGTTGTTGCCGCGGCTGCCATATTGCACCCTCTACACCAGCTTCGCCAATGCTGCTCTCTGCAACTGCAAAACAATGGAACGCAAGTCATGTCCACCTTTAGTTTTACACGCGTTGTGATCGCAAAATATGGTATGGGAGTGCCTATTTATCAGTATTGAAAAAACAATTGTGCCAGTCGAATTATTAGGCGGTTGGATCACCATCGAACGGCCAGTATCGTGCCATACTGTTCATCTTGAACCTCTGTTTCTTCTCCCTCCGGAGTAACTGCCTGCCTGCTCCGTCCCATCCGCCTGCCTCCACGCCCCGGAGCCCCATCCTCCCCTCCACCGCCCCCTCCATGCATCGACGTACTACATGTTGTCGCCACGATCATCCCTCTAAGCCCTGGCAATATGCAGCACACACCGACGACCCCTGCACCCGTCAACCTGCTTCCTTGGCTTAGCCTGGAACGCCGTAGCTTGCACCGTCGTTCCCGTCTCCAGCGGGGCCGGAGCTCGGCCTCGCCGGGGACGACGCTCGTCACCGCACTTCTCACGTTTCACACACCTTGGGTCTTGTTTGAATTCGGTTGACTGACGCCAACAAAATTTTCAGGCGCCCGACGTTTAGCAAAACCACAAATATATACAAAGTCGGCGGTCGCAACAGATGAACCAGTCTACAAATATGCGCTCAAGAATACTGGTACATCAAAACCGATTGATTTGTCTAAAAGGTACGCTCAAGGTAACACTAAATGTTGATCCGGGCGGGTCGATCTTATATCAATCTAAATTAAGGTGAGCGATCGAGTTGGTGGTGGTAATTATATTTAGAGAGAGCACTTACTGTGAACAACCTGCTGCGGCATGAAGTCGGACTTGAGCACGGCGAGGACGACGAGAGGAAGCACAAGACACGCGACGGCGGCCGCTCCTCCTCCGCTCACAAGCTTCTTACCGCTCCCGGCCTTTTTCATCTCGCTCGCTCGCTCGCTCTTGTACCTACGTACGTACTGGCCGGCTTGGTCACTTAGTAGCTCCAGTGAATAATGGTGGACACTATACTGATCTTCACTTCACTCCTACTTATGGGTATCTCTTGCAAGTGAAGCATACTACTCCCTCTGTCCGGGTGTATAAGTCATTCGCGTAGTTCTAGGTCATCGATTTGAGGAATTAAATATGTGTTGTATGTCATGAAAAGTATACCACTAGATTTCCACACGAATGTAGTAGTGGTAGTACTGTCAAACGCGCATTAATGCGCGAGGTTAGTTTAATCAAAAGTCTTGAGGTTGACCTCCAGTACTGTCAGTCACTAACTCCCATGCACACAGCATGTGCATCCGATGCGCTCTTAATTTTGAACATCGAACACAGAGCCCGTCCAGTCTATTCTATTCTATCATAAGTAGTACTAGTGCTTCATTGTAGGCAGAGCGCCATGGACTACCGGCGCGTGCATCGGCTCTCTCAGCTTTGATATCAATGGTGGCAGCATAATCTCCGGATCAGGCTGGCGTCGCGCATTCACTTGTTATAACCAACGCTTGCTCCATATAAATATCGTAGTATCTTTTAAACAGTATAGTGATCCACAATGGAAGATTCCGGTACGAAATTCGAGTAAAATTTTATTTTCTCGGGTCTGATGCATGTGATATCATTCGAACAACATAGACGAAGGAATGGTTGGTTGGCTCGTGATTTCAACTTTATTGGTCATTTTGTCATTCAAGTTTCCGAGTCTGGTCCAAGGGTCCGTGACCAAGCCTACCTAACAGACCGGCCAGCCGAACGGTCTGGATTTTCGGGACCCGATCGGCGGCGGTTCAGAGCAGGCTAGACCGAGTGACTCGCTAGCTTTTGCCACCGTGCATGCCCTAGTGCCGCCACGCCGTGCTCCTGTACTGCTCAGTGGCGCCCATGCATGCATGTGCAGCTCGCCATCGAGGTCCATCGAGGTCCCAAACAACAGTCGCTACATGGAGAACGCAAACAGTTGGACTGACATGATCGTGTTAATCCGTCTAGTGCATGCGCATGCCGGATTCCAATCATCTCTGCATGATTTTTCAGACGTACGTAGGGTGGCGGCTTAGATCAATGACTCGCATTCAACTTGAAAACAATACTATACAAAATACCCTTTTCCTCACCGCCATAGCTAGCTTAACTACATTGAGTTGTCATCTCAATTAACATTATACACGCAAAATGGGCTATACAAACATAACATTGGAAACTTAATTGCATGGCATATTCTCATTAAAGGAAAGTACATACATTACTTCATATTATTCTAAGCATCCACAGTGTGTAGAGGCAACATGGCCTCTAAGCTGGGGTCCATGTACGTGCCTATAAGGGCATCTCCAGCCGTTGGCCCTCCCAGGACGTATAAAAATCGCCCCCTGGGGGCGAGCCGGCGATACAATCGGCGCTGGGGGTGGTTTTGCGCCCAGTCGTCGCCCCCAGGCGCCGAAATTGGCCCACTTTGCAGCCCAATTTCGGCGAATAAAGGGCCCATGTGGGCGAGAATAGGCCCATATTCGGCGTGGTTTCGCCGTGTCTCGGCGTTCAATTATCAACACAATTATTTCTTATCATATATTTCATCACAAAAAAATCAAATACTTCAACAAAATAGTACAGCAACAAATAGTTCAATACAAATTATATAGTTCAAGAAATAAAAACTCGTATTTCATCACACGGCGTCCCCCTTGAGCCTCCATAGGTGCTCAATCAGATCTTTCTGCAGTTGATGATGCACCTGTGGGTCTCGGATCTCCTGACGCATACTGAGATAGGCAGTCCAAGTTGCCGGTAGATTGTGATCAACTTCGGCTAGAGACCCCTGCCTGTAGTATGGTTCAGAAAAGTGATGAGGGAGTTCCTGATAGAGAAGGTCTTGCCAGCAATACAAGCTGTTTGGCCTGAAGGCGATGCTGGACAAACTATCTACATTCAGCAGGATAATGCTAAGCCCCATATCTTGCCAGATGATCAGGAATTTCTAGAAGTTGTCGCAAAAACTGGACTTGACATCAGAATAATACAACAGCCTCCCAACAGTCCTGATTTGAATGTGCTTGACCTTGGGTTTTTCAACTCGCTCCAATCCCTGACAGATTGTCTGAGTCCTAAAACACTACAAGACCTTATTAAGGGTGTTTTGGAGGAATTTGAAGGCTATGATGTTTACAAGCTCAACAGAATTTTCCTAACTCTGCAGACGTGCATGATTGAGATCCTAAACCATGCAGGGGGCAATGGGTATAAAATACCCCATGTAAACAAGGAAAGGCTTGAGGGGATTGGGCAACTACCTCCAAGATTATCATGCCCTCTAGAGGTTTACGCAAATGCATTATACAACTTAGAGCTAATGGAGAGGGTTCAGTAATGGAATATGAGCTTGTGATGACGCTTGCGGTGAGGTTGTGATGCTAGTGATGATGCTTGTGATGCTTGCAATGAGGCTCTGATGCTAGTGATGAGGTTGTGATGCTAGTGATGATGCTTGTGATGCTTGCGATGAGGCTCTGATGCTAGTGATGAGGTTGTGATGCCAGTGATGATGCTTGTGATGCTAGTGATGAGGTTGTGATGCTAGTGATGCTTGTCATGTCTGTAATAATCCATATTTGAGTATGTTGGAGTACGTTGTTTTTGTGGAGTATGTTGGAGTATGTCTAACTCCACTTGTATGTGTAACTCCACTTGTATGTCTCCACTTGTATTTTTACTCCACGTATTTTTTTACTCCATACTCCATTTGTATGTGTATATTTCTACTACTCCATTTGTATGATCATTCGCTGATAGGAGAGTAGTAGGAGAGGAGAGGAGTGAATTCGAGAAGAGTATGTGAGAGGAATATGAGAGGAAAGGAGTGGAATAGAAGAGGAGAGGAGTGGGCTGGAATAGGAGAGGAGAGGAAAAAAATTAATTTAACTTTAACACAAGATAAGAGAAGAGAGGAGACAAGAGAGGAGAGAAGAGAAGAGAGAAGAAGAGAGAAGATACTTTTCTTTAATTAATGCCAAGCTACTCTTTAACATCATTCTTTGGTCAAGTTACTCACAAGCTTCCATACTGCCAAGTTTGCTTATTGGCATTCTTTTAATTTTAGTCCTGCTCCTACTAATCCTACTCCTAATCCTAATTTTAAAAAACCTGCATTAAAAGGAGTATTTTGGCACTGGATGAAAAGGAGTATTAACAACTCCAAGCTGAATACACAAATCTCTACAGCAAGCTACTCCAAGCAGTACTAAACCAACTAAGGTCACTTAAAGCAGTACTACACCAAAATACAAATACTGATGTCACTAATCTTTCCAAGCAGTACTACACTTACAGTAATCTCTGATAGGAGAGTAGTAGGAGAGGAGAGGAGTACTTGCAAGTCTACACTAAACACTACACTACTCCAAGAACTACTCATACTGTTGCTGCACTTGCTGAAAAGAGAAGAGAAGTCAAGAGAAGGAGGGTACTCCTGCTACAATTCATTTAATTTTAGTTAACTCAAGTTCATTTACTGAAAAAATCATTTAGTTTTAATTAAAAAACAAGTTTCAGTTAATTAAAAAATCATTTAGTTTCATTTTAATTAATTAAAGAAAATGACTTGTTGAGAGGAAAGGAGTGGAATAGAAGAGAGAGGAGTGGAGTGGAATAGGAGAGGAGAGGAAAAAGTTTATTTTAATGCTGAAGTTTGGAAGTAAGGTCTGGAGTTTTTGATACTCAGGAAGGCTTGTGTTAAAATCAGAGGACTAGACTAAACAAAATGAAATACGCAAGGCCGCAGCAAGAACGCAGCTCACTTCAACTAAGCTAAATTGAACTTATTTAGCTACTGAAGAAATGAGCAGCGACTGAAGCAACTAAACTGCAGTTATAAGGAGGAGTAGCAAGCAGTGACTGAAACTGCAGATACGTCGAGGTTAACATTGACAACTACTGCAACTTTTCCTTATTACTCCAGCAAAACTACTGGAAAACTAACTGAATCTTTTCACTTGAATCAACTACTGCAACAAAATTCAGTGAATTAAGTATGCAGAGATACAACTACTACCATCAGAGAGAAACTACAGAATTAAGTATGCAGAGACAAGAGTACTGCAACCAAACTGAATATACTCCAACCAAACTGAGACAAGAGTACATCAGAGATACAGAGAGATACAAGTACTGCAACCAAACTGAATTAAGTACGGAGTATGGAGAGATATAGGAGTACAACTAACTGCAGCCTTGTCGTCGTGGAGGTTCTGGCCGTGGAGGCCGTGCATGAGGGAGGCCAGCTGCTCGTCCTCCTCCATCTGCTTCCACACCCGCTTGACCTCCTTGGACACGTCCCCGAACCTCTGCATAGCATATCCATGTCCACCCAGAGCAGAAAGCGCAGCGCGTGTCATGTCAGTCAGTCAGCGCGTGTCATCGTCAGAGGTACTGTAATTAATCAAGAAGCCGGAGCGGAGGGGGCTTACGGTGGACTGGATGGTGTTGGCCCTGGTCCTGCCGGTGCGTGGGGCCGGCGGCGAGGGAGGGGGCCTGGGCTCGGTGGCGACGGCGAGCACGCGGCGGAGGCGGCGCTGGTGTTGGTGCGTGGAGTGGCGCGGGAGCGGGGAGACGAGCCCGGCCACGACGCGGCCCCGGCCGAACCCCCCTCACTGCAGCAGGTGCAGCGCGGACGCCGACGCCGCCGTTGCAGGCGAGCAGCACCAGCTTCGCGTACGCGGCGTCGGCGGCCATCCCCTTTGCCCTTCTTCTTCCTGGCAGCAACGACCAACTGTGTCAAGTGTGTCCGTCGCCCAGAAGCTCACCTCTGCACCGCATCCACCGTCTCCGTCGCTTTTATACATGCATTGCCCATTTTTTTCTACTAGTATTAGTTTGAGCTTTTGGATGAAGAGGCTGATGCGGTACAGTTGTACATCTCTCTCTAGCTAGCTAGTGTATAAAAGCCCATGCAGCTAGCCAGACGCTCCTAGGTCATTCCATCATCCTCTCTCTCTCTGCCTCGATTTGGTTTCAAGCATGCAGAGACCGACCTGCTTCCGGTTGGAGAGGGAGGGGAGCCGCCCAAGCCTACACGTCGGGGCGGCTCCAGCAGCCAACCTGGCGAGGCTCCAGCAGCCTATTATGGTGCACCTTATTAAGGTGATAATCCGCCTACCCTATTAAACATGAACAAACCAATAAAATCAAGCTACATACACATATACATAATATATTACATACACAGGACCAAAAAACAAGGTTCGAATTTGAAACAGAGAGGATGGCGCCAAGAAGATGATGGCCGCTGTCATGTTCATGGCCGGCGTGCTTGGGCATGGAACGCGCTGGAGAAGTTGGGGATCCTGTCGAGGTGCCGGAGGGCGCGCTCGGCGGTGTGCCGGGTGCGCGGGTCGCCGTTGCGGTACGCCTCCACCAGCGCCGACGCCACCGTCTGGTCCGCCGCCACCTCCTGCGCGATGTCCTCCACCCGCAGGATGCGCTCCACCACCCACACCGCCCGCCGTCGCAGCGCCTCCGTCCGGTTCTCCACCAGGATGTCCACCACTGGCCGCAGCCCGTCCGCATCCCCAAGCACCAGTGGCGTAGCTAGGGGGTGGCCAGGGTGGTCCATGGACCACCCTGGAATTTCCCCATAGCTTGTATATAATGTAGTAAAATAAATATTTTTTTAAAAAATAAATAACTTATGTTAATATTTTTATTAATGGACCACCCTGGTGTATTGGGCTGGCTACGCCACTGCCAAGCACCCCCACACCCTCCGCAGCCTCCACCCCGTCCCCCACCAGGGTCGCCAGTGCCGCCAGCGCCGCCTCCACCACCTCTGGGTTTAGGTGGTCCAGGCACGCCACCAGCCGCTCCACCGCCTTCCCTCCGGCCCCGCCCTCAGCCAGGCAGAAGCTCTCCCGCAGCGAGCAGAACCCGCCGTGCACGCGGCACACCCCCACCGGACGACCTGCAGCCGCACCCGTCGACGATGGCACCCCGAAGCACGCACACAGGAAGCCTCCGGAAGGCGCTGGCGGCGGCGGGTCAGGGATGACCGTCAGGTTCCTCGTCTCGAGGGACAGCTTCTCCAGCGCCATCGCCGAGTAGAGCTGCACCGCGTCCTGCCCGTTCACCTGCACCAGCTCCACAAACAAGGGCGCCAGGGCGGCCTCTCGGGCGAACTCCACGTACTCTGGCGCCTCCTGCAGCATGCACGTCAGCCTGTACATCACCTTCACCATGCCCTCCGTCAGCGGCGTCGTGTACCGGTTCCCGCGGATGGCGCCCCGCCGCAGCTCTGCCAGCTTCGTGCTCAGCGTACCGAACGCTCCCAGCTCAAACAGCTGCCGCGTCAGCTTCGAGTCCCTCTCCGGGAGGTCACCCAGCAGGCCCACGGCTGCCGCCTGCTCCTCTGTCACGCCACCACCACCGGCGTCGGATATCACCCGGAGCAAGCTACTGAGGTGGCCACCGAGTGCATCTGCGAGCTCGGCGCCCATGTACGGCGACACGTTGCGCAGGAGCTTGAGGGACTCCACGCGGATCTCCCGGTGAGCTGCCTCCAGGAACTGGATCAGGCTGATGGTCGCGCCGGAGCTCTTGATGGCCGACACCACGTCTTGGGCTGTGTCCGGTGAGCTGGTGAGGCCGACCAGGACGTTGAGCAACTTGCACTCCACGGCAGGGCCGGTGTTGCTGATGAGATGGAGCAGGCCGTGCACCACGTCCTCGGACAGGAGCGTCTGCCTGCCGGCGTCGTCCAGCGGGATGGAGCGGAAGCTGGCCCCAGAGGCGACCAGGTTGGCGAGGATGGTGGCGGAGACCTCCTTGAGCCTCATGGGGAAGTGGCTGCTGGCGCCGACGGAGAAGAGGTCCTTGACCAGCGGCGGCAGGATGCCGGCCTGCAGCAGTATCTTGGCGCTCAGCTCGTTGGATGACATCTCCCTCATCGCCTTGAGCGTCGCCTCCCTCGCCGGCAGGCCGCCGGTCTTGATGATGCTCACCAGAAGAGTTCCAACCTGCTCCGCCACCACCACCTTGACGTCGTTGGCCAACGCGAGCTCGCCGAGGTACTCAACCATGGTAACCTGCACCTCAGGCCCGCCTGCAATTCAAACCAGAAGTTGGAAAATTAAGACCACAAATTAACCTCTGGGAAACATTCTAAACCTTTTGCAGTTCAAAACAGAGGAGCAGACCAGAATTAGCAAAACTATAATAGTACGAACATGGTGAAGCAAAGTGAAGATAATGATGCAAACCTTGAAGCAGTTTGGTGAGGAGAGGCTGCAGCCTGCCATTCTCAGCCATTTGCTTGATGTTGGTGTCATACTTCTCCAGATTTCTGAGTGTCTTCTCTGCTTTCTCCACGGCCATCATGTTCTCCGACTTGCTGCTCCCCATGCCAACCAGCAGGAGTATGGCCCCATAGATGGCACCGATCCTTACGCACACGGGCTCATACTCTGACAGCTCATACAGCAGGGAAACTGCAAGCTCCCTCTCCTGGATATGCTCGTTCGACAGGAACTTTATGATGGTGCGCACCGTGTCGCCTTTCCCCAGCTCTTCCTGCAAAAGAAACCAAACATACATACATACATACATACATACATATAGTTACTTACTTACTTGAATAGGTAGCATATACACTGGGCCAACTGTGGAAAATCCACCCATCCAACAGGACTTCAGGAAGGAAAGAGAAGACAAACCTTGTTCTGATCATTGTCCTCGACGACGGTGCGAAGGACCTGCAGGGACTTGAGGCGGACCCTCCTGCTGCTGCTCTTGAGCAAGTCGGCGAGCGTGGATATGATGCCCTGGGCGCGCACGAGGTTCTTCTTGGCGCCACTCCGCTGGCATATCTGCGAGATGTATGCCATGGCACGCAGGGTGTCATCCTCGTCGTCCTCGGGGTGCATGCGGAGCGCGTTGCACGCCTTCTCGAGGTCCTTCTCGTCGTTCCTGGCCCTCCACTCGTCGATGACGTTGCGGAGGGCGATGCTGGGGTTGATGTCGGTGGTGCGGAGCTCGCGCTGCGTGAGAGGGCAGGTGGGCCTGCGGCCGTTGTCGCGGCACTCCCTGAACCACTTGAGGATGGCCTCGCGCTCGAAGGTCTGGCCCGTCTCGATGGTGACTGGGTCCTGCATCACCTGCTTGGTGAGCGGGCAAATGAAGGCCTCGAACGCGGCCTCCTGGTACCCCTCGGTGGACTGCTCCTCCAGCTCGCCGTCTGAATTCCGGGCCATCATCTTGCAGCTGTGCAGTGCAGATCCTACACGAGTCAGATAGCGAATTGTGCGATACATGTGGTAAGAATTAACACTGACGTAGATACAGCAACAGCAGCAGAAATAGCAGTGGTGCAGTGCACTAGTAGTTTTGGCAATATCTTGGGCATATACTACCTCTGTACCAAAATATACTAGTGATTGTAAGGATTGTAAGGATTCATTAATACATGCATGGATAATACAGCAGCAGCAGCAATAGCAATAGTGCTGTTTGTTGAATTCGAAATTAAGATTGGGGCTGGTGATGGACGGAACATATATGGCATACATAAACATAGGTGAAATGAAATGAAAATGATGATAGATAGATAGATAGATAGATAGATAGATAGAGCCTACATACAGTACAGGCCTAGAGATTGACTGGCCTTCAGGTAGTCAAAACTAAGTAAGCTGCTGCTGCTACCCTACCTTACCTAGGAATGGAACCAAAACTTGTCCCCAACCCAAATACTATACTAGAAATCAAAAACAATGGGGAGGGCAACCCAAGCAAGCAAAGCAAAGCAAAGCAATACAGCCCCCAAAATCAAAATCAAAATCTTTCTTACTAATTTGTTTGGTGTTTGCAGGAATTGGGTGGGAGAAGATGTTGGAGGGGATCATCAATTAAAGTAAAGTAAAGAGCAAACCTGAGTAGTCAGGTGGAGATGGCCGGAGAATAAATCGACCGGAGCTTCTTTCTTTATTGGATCTGCAGCGGCGGCGGCGGCCCTGGCCCTGGCGGGGCGCAGCAGCAAGAGTCGGCGGCGCAGGAGGAATCAGCGGAGGAGAGGACGCCGAAAGGAATGAGAATGAATGGAGGGCGACGGCGAGGGAAGGGGAGGGGAGCTGAATCAATCAAAGTCGCAGGCAGGCAGGCAGGGGAAGAAGAAAGAAGCAGCAGCTGTGCTGTGCTGAGCTGCCTGCCGACGACAAGCCAGCTCGAAAATGAAATGAAAAGAAAGAAAGTTGCTCTTTTTATTTCATATTCAGGCTGCTGCCAAGTTACTACTGTCCCATATGCAGATGCAACTGGAAATGGAAGACCAAGCCCAAACCCAAAGCAAACTTGTCCCAAGGTCAACAACAACGACGACTCAAGGCTCAATCAATCAATCAATCAATCAATGGTGCTCACAAATACTACCACTGTCCCATAATATAAGAGAAAGCGTTTATATTATGGGATTGGATGGAGGGACAACTTTTTTCTTTTTTGTTCTTTTTGAGAAAATACAAACCCCCAACAACACGTACATTCACACATTTCTTACAAACCCCCAACGTCCACAAACACCTCCTAGTCAACAGAAAGACACAACAAGAGTAGCACCTACCTCTTTCTTTCTTTCAATCTTTCCTTCTTGGTAAATTTATTTTACTCTAGCATCTACTAACCTCCTCCCACTTTACTACTACTACACCCATCTCAAAATGTAAGACGTTTTTAGGCTAAGAAAATCTTATATTTTAAGGCGGAGGTAGTATATAAGTAAAAAAAAATTGCATATATAATTGATGGCTGGCTGGCTCCTCTTGGAGTTTGTGTTTTGGTCAACTCAAATAATAGTATGTGCTGCCTTCCCTTTTCTTTCTCTCTTCATCAGGCCATAAGTCTAATCAGTGTCATTATCTTCTTTCTTCTGCATTAAACATCATCAAATGGATGGATGCATGGGACTGACTGACTTGATCCATTCCCACCCACCACTGTATTGATCCATTCCAACCCAACTACCCTACTACACACACACACACACACACACACACACAGAGACAGAGATATACACATGGATATTGCTGACTCTTTTCACATGGACAGACAGCTTCAAACTTCAAAACACCAAGCATCACCAGTATTCAAACACAAGCAACAATTTTCTTCTCTTCTGCAGCAGCATTATATTGTATTGTGCACAAACAAACAAAATGCCAGGTCAAATAAAGGGAACCTTTATATATATTCTTGTTAGATCATGTAAGTAGTAAACACACAGACGCAAACTTGAATACAAACTCTTTTACTAACTACAACACACACATGGATGAATGAATCCCAGCCAAATAATGTACCTCTGTGAATACATCTCTACACCGCGCGCTCTTCTTCCCTTACTCTCTTACTCTACTCTATCCCCTCCTCGACTGTCGACGGACGGCGAAACCCCTCGAGACCTCGGCTCGAGGGCGAAATAAACACCCGTCGTCCATCCATCATAAAAGGAAAAAATATCCTTGCCAACAGTGCATTGAATTTGCACCCATCATTCAATGTTTTGCTACATCAGGGTGTCACCTTCCCCACGTCGACACATTTCCCAACCTTGGCAACGCTAAGCTAAACGCCGAGTTGGCGAAGAGAGTCGGGGCCCACCAGGTATATCCGTCTTTGGCTGCTCTTGTACCGGAACACCACCACGCCTTTGTAAGCCGCCCGTGGAACACCGTCCTGGGAAAATAAGGGCAGAAAAAACAGAACATGAGCCGTCATATTTTCTACTGGACACTATAATACCCAGGTTGTTACACAGAAACTGCTCAGACGTAACACAGAAATTGTAATTTGGCTCATGTGACAATGAGAAAGGTTAAGAATTGGATTGAGATAGCAAGGAACCTTCCACTCTTCAAATATTCCAAACTGACGAGCTATACGCTCGAAGTCGCCCTGATTGTCATACTGAATCCTTACGTCCACATCCAGATTGTGGGCCTTCAACAAAGCATCGGATCCATGCACAGGTGTGGCGCTAGCCACGTCTTTCCCGAATTTGGTCAAAAACTTGTCCTGATGTCACCAACACTAGTATAAGGCACCCTCTTATGGAAACAGCAACTTTCTCTCTGAAGAACAGATAAATACTCCTTACCTCCTTGAGGTAGCTCAGGTCCTCGGAATTCCAGTCAATCTGTGGCCACAAGTAAGTCTCAGCAACAAACAGCTTTAAAAATCTGTACAAAATGAATTATATGGGGAGATTGATTTTTGCATACATGAGCATCATTTAACTTGATAGGTTTCAAGTATTGATCAAAGAATTGTCCCATGCTTGATCCCTGGAACGGAAAAAGAAAAACCCAAGTGTAAATGCCAGCAATCCAGAACCAATGGCTCAAATATTGGTACGGCATGCAAAAATGCAGTGATAAATTTGCATTGGTGTAGAGTAGCCAACATACATGCTCGCCAAAGTTGTATGTCCTGCATACTTCTGGCCGAATAAACTGCCGATCTCTGTGTACCTCCTTTAGCCTCACCCAGTCATCCCAATAAGTAAACTCTTGTCAAGGAAGAAACAGATGATACAAGATAGTCAAGAAAAGCATATCTGCTCATCTAAGAATCAGTAGGCAACAGTAAGGATATGCTTTGGGCCACTTTGGCGACAGCTCCATCCATGTTGACTTCGTTAGCATCCATCCAAGCCCCGGAAAGAAGTCCGAACGGTAAAGAGCCTCTGCAATGGATTATGTAGAAAATTGAGTAACTTTCCCTATTAATGTGGAAATAAAGTTGAACAGAGGCCTATCAGAATACTAACTTGGGTCATAAACGAACTGCTTTTGCCCATTATCATTCCAAGATGAAACAGCCATTATTGTCCTTCAATACCACAACGACAACAGTTACAATAACGCAGTTAGACACACTTGATATTAATTCACTGACTTGCCATATATAAAACAGAGTGCAGTTGTAACATACTTGTCAGTGTCAAGCAATTTCGCTGCAGCCTCGAAGTAGTCGAAGAAATCTGGGGCGATCTCCATGTCATCTATTAACCAATTAACCATGGAAATGAGATGACATTTGGAAATATCCAAGAACAAGACAGTCAAAGAACCATCAAAGTGATCACACCTTCCAGAATGATTACTCGGCGGAAATCATGCTTAATGAAGAGCTCATCCAAGGCCCATTTATAGTGGTCTGGGTTAAGAAGCATCATTAGGATAAGAATCGATCATATCATCAGTCTTAAGAAAACACGCATCAATTGAGGACCACCTACTAGCTATCTTGTAATATGCAACGTTTTCTCCTGGTCTTTCAGTGCGCACAGGCTCAAGATCCACATGCTGCAACACATCAAAGGCGAAAAGAACACTGAGTGCTAGCTATAAAATCATTTGCTGGTAGCCTGCACTCTTAGAAAAATACTAGAAATACTATGTAGAGAAGACTGAAACTAGAAAAGATACAATCATCCAAATTCAGAAACCTCCCCCCACCCCGTACCACATCATTGCACAGTTTCCTCAAGGGTAGCAGTTCCCATTGATGTTGTACCAGGGGCAGACCATTTCTACGATTGGACCATTGACATCACTGCATCTGATATCCACGTACATAACGTACTTTCCCAGTACCAAAATAATCTAGTGCCCTCTTAAAAAGCAGCACATCAAGATGCGACAAGTGAACATGTCTCCCTTGTGGCTAAGCCATTTTGCTGTTGGATCAAGTGTTGCTCCGACATGTCTCAAATGCTTCAAGTCCTACCTCCATCTAGATTTTCTACCATCTCTCGGTACATCTACAGCTTCTTGCAGGCCAAATTTTTATTTCAATTTTTGTACTTATATGTCTACTTGGTATGAGCAGTCATGCATAACATGTATCAGCTATGCTAACAATATTACAAGAGAAACAGAGTTGTTCTATTCTATCAGGCAATTAAGAAGCATAAAGCAAGTGTTTCTTTACGCACCTGCATAAATGTTATTTGATTGTAACTCAAAGCTTTCTTTTTTACTTCTCCATTTGTTCCATCCTGCGATTGGAAGGAGCAGTGTAAAAAAATTCCTTCCCACACACTTAAAGATACTGAAAACAAGAACTGAAATTACTACTACCAGCACCTGTGATATAAATAGTGGAAACTTTGAAGCAACTGCTTTCTGGTACCTGAAAGAGTTACCGTCCATCATTTATTTTGTCAGGAAGGGTGTTGTACAAACTGAAGCTACATGGATCTAGAAGGAGCAATTAACAGATTAGGAAGTACTCCCTCCATTCCAAATTATTCGTCGACGAGTAATTTGGAACGGAGGGAGTAATAGTCTAAGTTTCCTCAGAGATGCTGCCTGGTAATCAACAGTGCAACTCGATTTCAAAGATAACTGACACAGGTGTCATCAACTGAGTGGGCTCTTACAGAATTAAACAACACAGTAGACGTCAGAAATGTTTTTCTTGTGGAAAATAAAGGAATGGAGAAAACAGAGCGTACTTGAGGATAGATTCCACTGTCCTCTGCAAATAGTCTGGTCGATTGCAAGCCATTATGACAACAGCGGCGACAGGAACCTGATGTACAGAAAGAGATGAGGTCGATCCTGTGGAGCAACAAAGGTTAGCAAGATCACATACATACCACGTTCTTGTTTATTAAGGTCTGTAAGCTCCTTTCTGCATCCAAAAAGAAATGATAAAAGTAGATTTAGATTCTTCAAGTTGCCGATGTCTCGGTAACATTTTTGGCATTCAGCCCAAACTGAATGTGTTGCACTAATTGTTAAACTCGATACCATCTATTGCGATGCCATATATTTAAACAATACAATACTCCTAAAGTTATTTCCACAAACATGGCCAAGGTCAAAATACTTTCCCATTTAGAAGTTTGGAAAATAATACAGTAGTTTGAATTTGTCTAAAAAACACACCAATTCAAAGATGAAATGTGAGAGTATTGTCAACGTTCAACATGGTTTGGATGGATAAAACAGGTGGCAGTCTACGACCTAATATGCCTGTACCATGTATGATAACTACTAAAAGAAGAGGAAGCATGAGAAAATCAACTAGGGTAGCTGAAATCATCAAGTAAGGCTAAACACAGAGGGTAATTAATGATTCCTTGCATACATACATACTTACTTTCAAGATCTTGGATTAAAATCTTGAGCTGCACACGCTCCTCGTCTTGGCGTACCTTCATCTCTGTTGCATCAACAGACAGGCAGGGGTTAATGCTGTGAAGTGTGAGCGGAAGCGTTACAGTCAGGTTATCGGCTTGGCAATCGTAGTAGTAGCGTGGAACAGAAGAGCTCTTCCCAAAAATGAGGGGGGATTTCATCATCATCATAGAGCAAGGAAGACAGACACCTGTAATCAGCGCCTATCTATCTATCTATCTATCTATCTATCTATCTATCTATGTTGAGAAGCAACAAACATTTGAACCCTGATGAAGGGCAGCATGAGGAGAGACAGTAAAAGTAGCGGAAGTAGGTAGGTAGGTACCTTCAAGCGCGGCGATTTTCTCCTGCTGGGCGCTGACCTGGTCGATCATGGCGTGCAGCTGGCTCTCGCATTTCTCCTTCAAAAAAGTGCCTACCTGCTTAGTGTATTGTACTCCCTCCGTTCTGAATTACTTGTCTTTGATTTGTCTAGATATGGATGTATCTAGACTCATTTTAGTGCTAGATACCTTCGTATCTAGACAAATCTAGATATGGAGTAATTTGGAACGGAGGGTGTAGGTAGAAAAGAAAAGAAAAGAAAAGAGGGGATCCTCTCTTTTCTTACTGCTTCCGCGAGGCGTCCGCCGTCCATCGCCTGGGAATTAGAAGAAGACGACTGGGTGGAGAAGAGCCGCACCTGAAGACGAGACAGGATGCAAACACAAGGGGAAATCACAACCAAGAAAATAGAGACAACCGAGGAATCCCACCATCGTCTACTGGACTAATCTGACTTGCAGATGGGAGGCGGCGGTCAGATCCCCGGGCGGCGACCCGGATGGATCTGGCTCGCAGAAAGCAGAGCAGAGCAGAGGAGGGAGGGAGGACTCTTATCTTACTTGGATGTAGATGAAGGCGAAGGCGGCGGCCACGAGGAGGAGGCGGATGTCGCAGGGGTTGCGCGCCATCGCCGGCGCCGGCGGCGGAGCAGGGGAAGAAAGACGACTCCTTTGCAGGCAGAGCAGTCGCCCCCTGTCTGTCTGACTGACTTGGGAGGGAGGGAGACTCCACGGCTCTGCTCCGCTTTTCTTTCTTTCAGTTAAGGAGGAAGGAAAGATGAGATTTTTACATACAATGAGATGAAGAAGGATGGATGAGAGTTTCACACTCATCACATGAAGAACCTTCTCTACTTTTAGTAATACTACTCACCAACAAAACCCAACCATCCATCCATGCTACTTAGTACCAATCTAATCACAATTATTATATAGATAACCTAGTACATGTATATGAACCAATAATCATGTTGAATTATTTTATTTATTTATTTTTCACACAAAGACTCGCAACAAACACGTCAAACAAAATGAACCAACACCCAACACCAGTATTCCTAAAAGATGACGAGACGTCCGCGGAAATCCACCGTACCAACTGTCCGACTCGTGAATGTAACTTTTGTAGCAGTGGATTTCGACAAATTGTTATTGCCGCTCCCGAAATCGTATATGCCCCCTCTCGTGCTTAATAAGGACCGCCCAATATGAAGCCCGAATCAACTTGACACAAAACATACATCTTTGTCGGCATTTAGACACTGTCATCATCAAAAAGGAGAAAGAATCCAATTATTTATCATACACTTACTATTATTAATATTTGAAACACCTAATTTGTTTTTACATGTGCACAAATAGCATGTCATGTGCACGATGCGACTGCTTCTAGATTTTTTTTTACATCAATCGGCATTCGTTATAGAATTCATCAAAATGTCAAAGTAGATGTGGCTAAAGTAGATGGGCTTTTTATTGCTGATAATCATGAGTACAATATTACTGCTAACTACTTTAGATAATAAATTAGGGGTATTTTTTAGTAATTCTTGCACAAATACTTGAAGAACCCAAATATATATGAGCTTATAATGGACATTATACCTACCTAACCAAAACTAAAATACAATGAATAGCTTCTGAAGCATTACCTAAGGCATATGATCAGAGGTCATACCTGCATGACCTCATCGTCGCAGTAGATCACATCCGGGGAAACACCGTGTTTGGCGAGCAGCAAGGGCATAGAGTGTCCATGTCACTCTCGCCATCATTGACTACCTCACTATGCACAAGTATAGTCACATCATGAGTTAATATAAGAAGTAGAGCAACCTTTAGTTTCTCATTCTTCAACTCCTGAAGTGACATAAAGAAACCCAACATGCCAAAAAAATCATCTGAAAAGAAAACACAAACAAGATATACTATACACATTCTAGTGTATACCAAAATACATGGACAAACACATGCATCACAATCATGTAAACACAATTCTTCTGTTCTGATCTTATTCTATCTATATTTTAACATTTGAGAAATAAATTTGAAGATACTACACCAATATGTACATGTATCGTTGTGATATCCATGTGGTTAAACATTTAAAACTTCCACAATCAATAGACGTGCTAATATACCTGGATTGTTCACATTAGTGCAATCTAAATATCTATCAATAAAAGTTACTCCCTCCGTCCCATAATATAAAACAATTTTGCAAGCTACACAGGGAGTATTATCTTATGTATTGTTATTTTCTTTAGTTTTGTTAACAATGCAACCAATCTTACATCACGCGAAGAATTATGAAGGACTAATAGATTAGAAAATGAGGATAATGCTAGTATGCTCTACGTTATCAAGAATTTTTGCCTCTTCAGCTTACATGAGCTTGAGGGCCCTGGTGTCATTGATCTCTTTTGCATATTCTTCCTGAAATAGCACAACAATACGGCGGACACAAAAAACTGAGCATCGTAAGTGCCTCTTATTCCTTCCATCAAGATATTAAAGACTGTTCAACTACTTGTGCACTGATGTACATATTTATCAGCATTACATCAGTTTTCGAACTGCTGGATGCCTATGACAACTACAATCTACTATGCCTTGCCATAAAAAGGAACACTATGAACGACACTTAGCAAGAATTATACCTAACCGAAGTGCTACTACATACTATACATCATAGTTGAACAAGCTTTCAGACTTTTTGTACTCAAAAGCATCCATTCTACTGGGTGAACATACTGCAGACGAAGAAAAGCAGTTTTTTTCAAGAGTTCATGGGAAGTTAATTGCATTACATTAGAATTAACCTAAAAACTGATATCTACTTTTCCATGATTTAGCTTCGAAATATGCAAGATCTTTCAATACAACATACATGTATAGACATAGATCTTCTAATGTACCAGTGTGGAATAGATCAATCACGACATGTTTGTTAAAAGGCCTACACTGGGCAATAGCCAACCATCGCGACATGTTCTTGTACAATCACAAAGTTGCAGGCATCTAAAAAATCACCAGAGTATGTAAGAGGCGAAACTGCACAAAAATAACATTAAAAATAATAATTCATTTGGTTCGATACTTACAACTGCTACATCACAAGCATCTCTTAGTGTGTCAGCTGAAAAAAATCCATCTGCCATCACGCATACAACAACAGTCAAAAGCCAAGCCAGATATTCTATTTCAAAATAGAGGCAAGCAAATAAATTTGTGCAAAAAAAAAACGACCAATAGAGCCAAAGGCAAACCAAGGGAGGGACAAATAAATAGGATAGTACAGTCTATCTTCTATCAACAATACAGATAGAATATTTACAAATCAACAATAATCAGTTATATGAACACGTAGAACGAACAGTTAGCATTATGTTATGTACTGCTTAAGAACCGTGAAATAATTAATTTGGCTCGCCGCTTAGCACGGTTTCAGACAGAACAAACCCTAAAATCACTGCTTGTCAAGATTTTTGCACAACTATGAGGTAAGTAAGGGTAGTATTGCCCCTAAAAAAGGATAGTAATGATCTGCAAAAAACTGATTCAGACAGCAAAGCAACCCAAAAATCAACTAAGTAGTTATCAGTTATCACACTGTTATGGCTACAGAGCAGCAAGCGTCTGAAGGACAAGGATAAGGCAGTCACTCTTGTCTAGCCAGTGATAGGACTCAATTCGCTAACAAGGTATATTAACAATATTTCCTCAAACATCAGTGTAGTTACCTCGATCTTCCTTACCTCTGCTTTTGGGTATTCTTAAGGGTTAATACCTATTCAACTTCTGTGGGTAAATCTTGTCACCGACGGCCCACCTGCAACTACTTTTGAGGATTTTTTCCATTATGTGGGTAGAAGAAAAATATATACATGGCCATTCCGCTGGTAGAGCTGAGGCGCGGTGGCTACACACAAACATTGCTACGGATCTCAGTGCAGTGCAGGATACTTAGCGGCGATTTAATAGATGATGCAGCATAGAACAAACATCTAGAAGGTTTAACTAAGATAACTGGCAATCTAACAAGAGTACTTTTTGCAGTTCATTCAGAACTCTACTTAGAACTATTGATATTAAGGTCTCCAGGACAAACTATAATTCATGTCAGCTACCTATCAAGAACAATCTATCCGTGAAATGAGAAGCACCTATATAGAACAACTATTTTTTTCATTGAGGCTATCACAGTACAAAAACTATGGGAAGAAATAGGAGCTTGCAGCTAACCAGAAAGCAGCAGCTTCACCGGGGAAATTAGTTGTGCACACGTGGGAAATCTAAAAATATGGACTGTTAGCAAACACCCTGAACAGAATAGCTTGTCTGAGCTTCACATTTATGGAAGTACATATGACATAATAAATAATTTTGCTACTAACTCTCCACAGGAGAAGATATTCATGAACCAGCTGCCCAAATCAAGACTGGATAAACAAGAAAGCATCCATAATCTAGAAAAATCAGATCAGATTAGATCGTACTGATAATCACGTCCGAGGAAAACAAGAATGCTTTTTCTTCTGAAGAAGGACCACCTCTCCTTTTTATGCAAGATAAAAAACCATCGCAAATGTGCGAGTTCCATATTAATTAATCAACGCTCAAGATAATTAATTAAGGACCAGATGAACGATGAATAAAATCAAATGAAGGCACGTGGATGGTACTTACGTAGATGCACATGCATGGATCCGATGTGGGAACGATCTAGCTGCTGGAGATGGGGGGAAGACGATGGACAGGAAAACGTATTGGAGAGACGCGAGGACGACTCCCCTACGACCCCTTCTCCATCTCTCAGCCGCCTACAGGGCACGGTGCGTTGCGCCGCAACGGGGCGGGCGTGGATGATCGATCGAAGGAGTGGTGGGATCACAGTGCTGCGGGGGAGGATGAACATGGCTTGGCCTGCTAAGGAAGCACAGCGGCCGACCGTCATGCGGGACGGGACAGAGGTTGGGGAAGGGGTGACTATGGAGGGTGGAGGTGGTAGGTGGCGCGATGCAGGGCACGACAGACACAGCCTTGCGCTACTCCTCGTTGCCTGCAATGTGACCACGCCCTACCTTGGCGTTCCGCGATGGCGGCGGCGGCGGCGGTCTCGTAGATTGGCAGAGGAGCAAGACATGGGTGGCGAGGCTAGGAACCATGGGGTTCCGCGATGGAAGCGGCGGCGTCGGTCTCGTAGGAGTTGGACCGAGGAAGAAGTTGGATCGAGATGGGTGATGCCGCCGGCGGCGGCAGTCTCGTAGGAGTTGAACTGATGGGGCTGTGACCTAGATCGATAGGAGTGTTTTTTGCGGAGTGTTTTTTCCGGCTACGTGCGTGGGTGGCTGGGGGAGTGGAGGGAACGAAAAAACCGACGAAAAAAAACCGGACGAAAATGGTGGGACGAAAATAAAACCCGGAACGCGACCTACCAACTGAGACATTAGGAATAGAGATTCCTAAGTTTCAGAGTTCATCTCAGAAAAGAAAAACACGAAGTTTCAGAGTTTGGAGTTGGGATGGATGGGGTGAGGGGCGAACCTGGGCTTGCACCGGCGGCCTCCCTCACGGTGTCGCCGCCGTCGCTTCTCCCTCGGCTTCTCCCCGGAGACAGAGCTCGCGCCGCCGCCGCCGCCCGGTCGTCCCGTGTGTGCGACCTCACCTGGGCCTGCCTAGAGCTAGCGCTCTCCTAGGGTTAACAAACAACTCACCACGTTCGTTATTGGGTTTGAGTCCACAAGCTGCAAAGCCCATCACTCAAGGCCTATTATTTATTCGGTATAAGTTTGTCTCAAAATCAAAAATAGGTTTTCTTTACTAAGAATGGAGCTGAATTTTGTGGGGCGCCAAAACACAAATTGACTGATTTTTTTAATCACAAAAAAATAATCTAATTTGAGTTTTTAAAAATCACCATTGTATTTTCATGAACTCACGGCTAATCTTCGCCCTCTATCTTTTGTATAGGCCAATATACTTTCCGCCCGCCTCTCCTCCCCACACCATCGTCCACCCTCATCCTCCTATCATCATCCTGTTGCGCAGGTGCCTATATAGGCCAACCCATTTGCGACACTTTTGGGTTCTATCAGTTTTGGATCAGTTCTTTCTTTTTTTAATATTTTATTTTTTTTATTTTGATGGGTGTGTTTTTATATTTCTTTATTTTTCTGTTTTTTGTTTTTCCATTTTCGAAGTTTTCGTAATCATTCTAATTAATGAAACTCTTTGAGATACGGGATTTAAAAAAACATAAAAGAAAAATTAAAATTCATGCAAATTTGTTAAAATCGCAAATGTTTTTTAAAAAAACTGGGAACATATTTAAAAATTTTGAATATTTTTTAAAGAAAAACTGGTTTTTGATTCACAGAAATTTTGAAATTCCTAAAGTTTTTGAAAAAAAGATGTTAATAGGAAATCAGCCAAAAAAAGTGGCTAGAGTAAACTGATTGAAAACAGAGAATGACTTACGTACCATAGCCTTCCTATCGTTACTGGGGCGGCGGAGTTTGTAACAGCTGGGGCAACACGGTGCACGATTGGTGCACTTCCAATGCATACTGCATGTAATAGGGCCTTTCGGTGCCTTCTCCTTCCTTCCCTTCCCTTCCCTTCCCTTCCATGTGTTGTTGTGTTGTCCGACCTTTTTTTTCGCTCATCCCATGTTATTCCCTTCGGCTCCCCCTGCGGCGTTGTGTCTTCCTCCAGTCCGCGTCACATCCATCGTGAGTGTCGTGAGCCATGCGATCGCGACCTGACATGTGTCTCTCAAATGCCCCGACTTATCTCTTCCTCCTATGTATTCATCTTATCGATTTCTTTCACTCATGTAGTCGCTCCCCACTCCTTGTCTATCTAGCCCAGCCACGCCGGGGTAGCCACTCCTCAATGCGCTCGCCTGTACAAGCACTTCTCCATTGTCGTGGGCCCCCTTTTTTCTCTCCATGCAGCCTCGATGGAGGTCACGGGTGCCAATGATGGTGACCAATCACACTTCAACCCGATGGGGCCACCTATTGGTGTTGCGACCGGTGGTAATGGTGTCTGGGTTCTAGTTGTATCTGTGTTGCATGTGCTGATGACGACGCTGCAACCAACAACTACGGTGTGCAGCTGGCGTGTCATTTTGATGGAATCAGTTAGATAGAAAGTTGCGACCACATGAGTCCACTGTTGGAACCGGTCAACCGGTGAAGTCGTTTTTGCTGGAACTGGCTACATTTTGCTAGAATCGATCGAGCACACCACCGGCAGGGGCAAAAGCTGCAACAAGCAAGTAGAATTGATGGAATGGAGATGATGGCGGTGCTGCAACATGCACCTGTGCGTGCGAGCGTTAACGACGGCGGCGCAACCGATGTTGCAACCACGTGGCAAAGTTGAAACCGCCGTTGGTCGAGGCTCCATGTCAGCGTGGTCACGTCTGCGGCCATTCACAGCAGGAGCTGCAAGCAGCCATGGCCGAGCACGCCCGTCGGTGGCGGGTGTTGCAGGATCAGAAGGGGGCGTCGATGGAGATGGATGGCAGGGGATCCGGCAGGTTGGGTCGCTATCTCTCTTGCAGCGTGCGGGGGTGGTTCGATGCGCGTCGGGGAAGAAAAGGGAACGGCGTCGACGTGGACGGACCAAATTTTGGGCCGGTCGGCTGGCGCCTAGCAAGCACTGGCTTAAAAAAAGAGAGGAAAGTATAATGTAATCCAGTTTGGTACACGAACACTAACCGTAAGTCCCCCTCCCCCCCCCCCCCCCCCCCCCCCCCCTCTCCTTTCCTTGCATTGCTCTTTTCATCTCTTCACGCACGCTGCCGACCTCTTTGGCCCCAGATTCGACCTCTTTTTCGCAGCTAATTAAGCCTCCCTCCAGAAAGGGATTCTTCTTCTTCTCAATTTAGTTTAGTCTCTGCTTCTCTTGACGGCTTTAATTTAATTTAAGGGATTTGCGCTCATATAGTATTACCAACCGCTCCAGTCTCAAATTTACTTGTCATTCACTCTTTCTTACCTACTTAGGTTCAAAACAACCCATGGTCATCACATTAGCTTAGCTGCAGCTTGTGTTGGGGATTTAATCTTGTTTCTTTCTTTCTTTCTTTCTTTCTTTCTTTCTTTCTTCACCTAAACACTTGTGTTGTGTTGGGGATTCCTCGAGAGATGGGAATGCATCAGCCCGATGCCTCCGACAATCTACAAGCCTTCCTGACCATGTTGGTGCTCTTCTTCTGTTGTTTACCTAGGAAGATAGGATGCTCTCTGCTAGTCTCTTCTGTTATTTCTCCATTAGTTTTTTCACTAAAGATTAATTAATGCTAGACATGATGCCTTATATCATGCACACAACAGGTTGACGGAATCGACAGCCTGATAGCTAAGCTCACGAGCCTCCTGACCAAGCTCCAGGTCCGCTCGTCAATTCATTCATCATCTCCCATTCTAGCTAGCTAGTTTCCTTATTTCTGCCTCTGCTTCTTATATAGTATAGTATGTTGATTCTCATAGTAATGATGCAAGTTTCATGGTGTGCCTTTAATTTGCTTGCAGTCTGCCAACGAGGAATCAAAAGCAGTCACAAAAGCAAGCGCCATGAAAGGTGACAACAAAACTCGCTCGTGTGCTTTACTTAGCACAACACCAAAACCTCATCATCTTAGACAGAGTTGAAAATCCCGCTCTACTTGTAATCACGCACAACATGCATTTTTGTAGCAATCAAGCAGCGAATGGAGAAAGACATTGACCAAGTCGGCAAAATTGCTCGTATGGCGAAAACAAAAGTTGATGAACTGGACAAAGATGTATGTTTTCACCTGACCTTGCTCGTCTCTCTCTGTTATTCTTCTTTGATTCCTAGCTGTATCTGCATCTGCATCTGCATGTGCACAAATTAAAAGATGGACATGCTGCTTATGGCTTGCTGTTGCAGAACTTATCTAACAGGAAGAAACCTGGATGCGAGGAGGACTCTGCGGTTGATCGATCAAGGGAACAGACTACTGGGTAAATTCCATTTACTGTCAATTTGTCTCTCTTGCCTGCATGAATTAGTCCTTGTTCACTGTGCTCGCTGATTTCTCTCTACAGAGCAGTGAAAAAGAAACTGAAGAAACGGATGGACGATTTTCAGGTATTGTTTTCCTCTAACTTGAATGTCCAAATTGACTACATGTATGTGATGATCTTCCTCTTCTGTCTGTGAATGAATAAATGTTCCCTCTAATGCCTAATAGAGTAGTACTATGTATATACAAACAAAAAAGTTAAAACTAGTCCATATTGTAAGTTTTGCAGAAGCGTCTTACCTCCCATAGGAGGCCGCGTGGTCTTTATTAATAGAGCGGGGCTTATCCCGGATATGCATACAGGAGTTTGTTACAATCGTGGCTTGCAAGCAAAGAAAGAAAGTAAAGATAAATACAGAATATGCTAACAACTCCTATCTATCTTGCTGCTCAAGCTAACTTTCAATATCTTCATCTGACGCATATCTCCGGAACTCTTCAAACGCTAACAGCCTCCCTTAATCACAACTTTATTAAGTTGAGATTACGTTTGAATTCTTCCAACATTTTCACAGGGAGAGCTTTAGTGAAACCATCTGCAACTTGATCTTTTGAATGCACAAATCGAATATCTAATAATTTGTTTGCAACTCTTTCTCTGACAAAATGAAAGTCAATTTCGATGTGCTTTGTCCTAGCATGAAAAACTGGATTAGCTGATAAATAGGTAGCACCTAGATTATCACACCACAAACAAGGAGTCTGTCTTTGATCCACTCCAAGTTCAGTGAGCAAAGACTGAACCCAAATAATTTCAGCTGTTGCATTTGCTAGAGCTTTGTATTCTGCTTCAGTGCTTGACCTTGATACTGTGGCTTGTTTCTTTGCACACCATGAAATGAGATTGGGTCCAAAGAACACAGCAAAGCCACCAGTGGATCTTCTGTCATCAAGACAACCTGCCCAATCTGCATCAGAAAAGGCACTCACCAAAGTGGAGGATGATCGTGTAAAAGTCAGTCCAACACTCTGTGTGTTTTTAACATATCTGAGTATGCGCTTTGCTGCTGTCCAATGTACGGTGGTAGGTGCATGAAGATACTGACATATTTTATTTACTGAGAAAGCAATATCAGGTCTAGTAAGAGTCAAATACTGAAGAGCACCTACTATACTTCTGTACCTTGTACTGTCCTCACTTCCCAATGGGTCTCCATCATGAGCAGATATTTTTTCAGTGTTGGAGAGAGGTGTAGGTGCTGATTTACAAGTTTGCAATCCAACTCGAGTCAAAAGATCAGATGCATATTTTTCTTGTGTCAAGACTATACCATCTCTAGTTTTCTTCACTTCAATTCCTAGAAAGAAGTGCAAATCTCCCAGATCCTTGAGTGCAAAGCTTTTGCTTAGGTCCTTTAACAGTGCTGCAATTGCTTCATTTGAAGAACTGGTGACAATTATATCATCAACATATACAAGCATATATATTGTCAATCCAGACTTATGATAAATAAACAGAGATGTGTCAGACTTGGAAGCCACAAACCCCAAGTCTTGCAACCTTGAGCATAAACGAGAGTACCATGCCCTTGGGGCTTGCTTTAATCCATAGATGGCCTTGTCAAGCCTGCAAACATGAAATGGTGCACTTGGATTTTCAAAGCCTGGGGGTTGCCTCATATAAACCTCCTCTTCCAGAACACCATGAAGAAACGCGTTCTGTACGTCTAGTTGTCGAAGACTCCATCCCCTGGAAACAGCAATAGCCAAAACAAGACGGATAGTAGCAGCTTTAACTACTGGGCTAAAGGTGTCCTCGTAGACTATTCCGTATCGCTGTTTAAATCCCTTGGCAACTAGTCTAGCTTTGTAACGATCTATAGTACCATCAGCTTTTCTTTTTATCCTATAGACCCACTTACAATCAATCAAATTTTTGCCTTCTTGTTTAGGTACTAAGTGCCACGTTTTATTTTTTTTTGAGTGCACTATATTCTTCTTCCATAGCTCTTTTCCACTTAGCATCTTCCAGTGCTTTTTCTACCGTGTCAGGTTCATTTGTACTGCTCAGCATGCTGTATTTAACCATACCTTTATAGTTGACCGGCTGTACTTTACCACTTTGAAGTCGTGTAACAGGGCGTGTTGTTGTTGTAGGCTGAAGGTGAGCTGCAGCGTTGCGTGATGCAGGAGATCCAGCAGCCTGCGCAATGGATCTGAACTGCACCGCACCAGAGGACCCTCGAGGAGACAGCGACTCGCTGTCGCTTGCTGATTGGCTGCTGTGGCCATGCAACCCACGTGAACCAGCCTCTGGATCTGAGACGGCCGGGTCAACTGCTGTTGCTGTGCCTCCTGATGGAGACTTGTCGCCAGACGAGCCGCTCGGGTCGGCTCCGGAATTTTTCACGCCAGGTTCCGAGGCCGGACGGGCTGATGCAGTTGGCAGAGCCGACGCAGATGGATCTGTCCTGGGTCGAACTCCGCGCCTGACGTACGTGCGCAGGGGAGGCGCAGGTGGATCCTCCTGAGATCGCTCGCCATGGGATCGCTCGCCATGCAAAGGGGTATCTCCCTCAAGTCCCGTGCAGTTTGGCTCTTGCTGTACATGCAATACGGGAGGTGTTCGACTGCCATTTTTTTCTGTGATTCCATCATCATTTTGTCCTGTATTTTCTGCAACATGCTCAGTAGACACGGGGTTAAAAGTATGAGGATTAACAACATTTGAATCATCGCAGTCATTATGCCCCCCATGATCAAATGGTGATGTGGGATGAAGATGCTCCGGAAGGAGCAAAATTTCTTGACGAAGACGAGCACCGGCATTAGAATGAAGTGATGCAAAGGGAAACACTGTTTCATCAAACACAACATCACGGGAAATATAGACACGACCGGTTTCCACATCTAAGCATTTGACCCCTTTATGAAGCGCACTATAGCCAAGGAAAACACATTGTTTGGATCGAAATGAAAGTTTTCGAGAGTTGTATGGTCGAAGGTTAGGCCAACATGCACATCCAAACACACGAAGGGAATTGTAGTCTGGCTTGGTATTGGTGAGGCGTTCTAAAGGTGTTTGAAAGTTGATGACCTTGCTAGGCAACATGTTGATAAGATGTGTGGCTGTTAAGAAGGCCTCATCCCAAAATTTAAGAGGCATGGAAGCATTAGCAAGGAGAGCAAGACCAACTTCAACAATATGGCGGTGTTTTCTTTCGGCCGAACCGTTTTGTTGATGTGCGTGGGGACATGAGACATGATGGGAAATGCCAATTTTCTGAAAGAATGGGTTTAATTTTTCGTATTCACCACCCCAATCAAATTGGACGGCAATAATTTTTCTGTCAAACTTTCGTTCTACGAGTGCTTGGAAATTATGGAAGACTTCAAAGACATCAGATTTTTTCTTAATGAGGTAGATCCATGTAAATTTACTGAAGTCATCAATAAAACTTACATAATAAAAATGTCTACCAACAGATTCAGGAGCTTTCCCCCATACATCGGAAAAAACAAGTTGTAGTGGAGCAGTGGATACACTAGTTGACACAGGATATGGTAATTGGTGACTCTTTGCTCTTTGGCATGAATCACACACTGACTCTGGCTCACTATGATAGGCGAGCTTATTATTCCTAAGCACTCGAAGAACAATGGAAAAAGAAGGATGACCAAGCCGGCTATGCCATCGAGTAGACGACAATTTTTCCGCACCAAAAGCTTGCTTATTTGATGTCCTAGCGTATGGAATCAAGGGGTAAAGACCTCCTTCACATCTGCCTTGGTATATTATTCTCCTCGTGACCTGGTCCTTGATCAAAAAGAATGTTGGCCAAAATTCAATATAAGCATGATTGTCAATGGTAAGGCGATGAACAGATAGAAGATTTTTGGAGGCACTAGGAACATGTAAGATTTTTCGAAGACGAATTTTATGTGATGGGGTTTTAATGACTGAATGACCAACATGTGCAATTCTCATACCTGTACCTCCGGCAGTGTGTACTTGTTCCTGTCCACGATACTTGTCGTGGTACGTCAGCCTCTCTAGCTCGCTGGTGATGTGGTCGGTGGCTCCACTATCAGCATACCAGTTGGTGTCGATCCCGTAGGAGTTGGTGTTGGCGGAGCCAGCCATGTGTTCGCCTTGTTGATGGTTGTCGTCATCTTCGTAACGCCACCAACACTCGCTGGCAATGTGCTTGCCATACTTCTTGCAGATTTGACATTGTTGGATTCTCTGATCCTCACCATTGGTGCCTTGGGTGCCGCCTCCATTGCCGCGTGCAGCACCTTGGCCACCACGTGCAGCACCTTGGCCTCCCTGCCGCTGACCACCCCTAGGGTTGTTGTAGAAGGGGCGTCCACCGCGACCTTGGCCGCCTCGGCCTCCATTGCCTCGACCGCGAGGCATGCCTCGCCCGCGTGAAGGATGGCCACCGTGCCCGCGTGCTGCTGCGTTTGCGGACGACCGGAAGCCGTTCGAGCCTGCTCCTTGAAGACGCTCGAGCCGCTGGTCGAAGTTGGACAGTTGTCCAAAGAGTTCATCGGGAGTAATGGGCTCCGTCCTGTTATCCAGTGCCGACACAAGAGGGTTGTACTCCATGTCAAGGCCTGATGTGATGAACGAGACGAGTTCATCATCAGTCACCGGTTTTCCCGCCATAGCGAGTTCATCGGCATAGGAGCGCATGCGGATGAAGAAGGCTGCTGCAGTTTGGCTCCCCTTCTGGGCGTTGACGAGGGAGCTTCTTAGGTTGTTGATGCGAGCTCGTGAAGCAGAGGCGAACATGTTGCCAAGCGCCTTCCACACCTCCTGTGCAGATTCGAGCGCGGCAACAGGGATCAGCGCCTCCTTGCTTAGCGAGTTCAGGAGATAGCCCAGCACGACCTGGTCCTGGGACAGCCAGATCGCATATGCAGGGTTGGGGACGGCCACCTCCTTTCCTTCTTTGTCGGTGGAGACGAGCTTCTCATCTGGCTTGGCGATGGATCCATCAAGGTAGCCAAAGTACCCAGCGCCCCTAATCTGTGGCAGCACCTGTGCATGCCAGAGGATGAAATTGTCCCGAGTTAATTTCTCGGTGACTTGGGTGTTGAGGCTGGGTGCGGTGGTGGAGCTGGATGATGCCATGGGGACGAAGGGGGAGGTCGATCTAGACTAGATGGAAGAGGATGCTCTGATTACCATGTAAGTTTTGCAGAAGCGTCTTACCTCCCATAGGAGGCCGCGTGGTCTTTATTAATAGAGCGGGGCTTATCCCGGATATGCATACAGGAGTTTGTTACAATCGTGGCTTGCAAGCAAAGAAAGAAAGTAAAGATAAATACAGAATATGCTAACAACTCCTATCTATCTTGCTGCTCAAGCTAACTTTCAATATCTTCATCTGACGCATATCTCCGGAACTCTTCAAACGCTAACACATATTTCTACTTACTACTACTTGGGCTATTTGATTTGATATGCCCTCATATATAGAGCAGCAGCAGGGAGAAACTACTCTGCTTTCCCATGTCTATGACCCATCCAGGTTAGAATCCAGCTATATGAATTCTCAACATCTAGCTCTTCACAAGCGGTGCAAGCGGCTTCGTTGATGCTTATATGTTCTAAAAAGTAAAAAAAAGAAACATACTACTGAACTATATTTTTTGCAAATTGTCCTCCTTTCAACTTGCAGCAGTAACTTTACAAGAATGTTTATTAGCCATTATGGTAGATTATTGATACTATGCAATCAGCCTGATGTCTCTCAAGATGGAATAATATAATGCAATCTTGCAACTATGTGAGTGATATGGCGTTGTTACCCCCCTGATGCAGGTGTTGAGAGAATCAATCCGGCAGGAGTACCGGGAAGTCGTTGAAAGAAGGGTATTCACTGTAACTGGTAATCGCCCTGATGAAGAGGTATAGTTGTAACTTTTTTTTTCTATGGTTAAATTTGTGCTTTTTTCTTTCTATCCCTTCATCTTACAGTGTGTTACCCTCTGATGTTACTTTGGAACCTGCAGACAATTGACGATTTAATCGAGACAGGGAGAAGCGAGCAGATTTTCAAAGATGCGGTTCAGCAGCAGGGGAGAGGCCAGGTAGGTATATGAGGTCATGATTTGGACACTTGTGAAATCTCATGAGGATAATTTCCCAAGCATGAGTCTTGCAGGTATTGGAGACTGTTGCTGAGATACAGGAGCGGCATGATGCTGTAAGAGATCTAGAGAGGAAGCTTCTGGAGTTGCAGCAGGTTATACTATTTTCATTTGCATAATAAGCTCTTGTACAAAAAAAAATTATAGTAGTTGACACCCACCATGCATAACCTGGATATGTGAATAGAGACATATGATGCTTATATGTGAATAGATATTCCTGGATATGGCGGTGTTGGTTGAGGCTCAAGGAGACATGCTCAACCACATAGAGACACATGTAAGAGTAAGACGACCAAGACTTGTGAAATCAGTTTATATTTTCTTTCTAAATAGACCTAAACCGATTTCATAAATAAAGCAAGCAAAGCTAACCACCATTTTGTTTGTTTGTTGCAAGGTTTCAAATGCTACCAACCACATACAGCAAGGCGTGGGTGCTCTCCAGAAGGCAAAGGCGCTTCAGAAGAACTCGAGAAAGTGGATGTGCTACGCCATCATCCTTCTGCTGGTGGTAGTGGCTATCGTCGTGCTCGGGGTGATCCAGCCATGGAAGAAGAAGTAACCCTTGAGCCACGACCTGCCAACATCTCGGCGCGGCGGCATATATACATATATTCTGTGTTTTTTTTCTATGTGTGCATTTTGTCTCTGTAGTTCAGTGACCGAGTGATTCACACTCTTGTATCTATGGCTGCTGTACTGTACGGCTGGCTATGTTCACCCAACCCAACCAAGCCCATATTGTTTGCACAATATCTCTACTCCTATAAAAGACTCAGTTGGTAATGATTGTGTGCCTGTCATCCATCATTTCTGACCATCAGATCTGCATCTAACAACTGTGATGTAAAAGCTGTGGCATTTTTTGCAGCAAGACCCCACTTCTGTGCTCCAATTTGCAGAAGCCCCTTAGTATCTTGAAACCAACCACATCCCTCCCCCACCTCATCAAAAAAGCCACAAGGAATATATTTTAAGTGAAACCTAATACGAGTATATTTTAAGTGATATATATATATATATATATATATATATATATATATATATATATACCAAAATTAGATTGTTTTTCTTTCAAGTTTGTGAACATGTATTATTCTACTTTGGATCCGTTGCAACGCACGGGCACATTGCTAGTCATACAGTATACTGGAGGCTATTCCTTTTTTTTGTTTGTTTTTTTTTTTGACAAGTTGAGATTGCTGCTATTGGTTTGTGTTTGGTTGGTGTGCTCCCAACTATTTTTATTTTTAGCGGTGAAATCACAGAAATGTTTGTGCATCCATCCTAGCTTGTTCCTGAATCGGTTTACTGCGGTTATGTTGTGCACCATGTTGTATATAAGAATGTTGTTGCTGTTTGCTGCTTGTTCTTGTAGTGCACTATATATGACCTCATTCGTTGATCGATACTCTGTTCTTGGTAGTCCTAGCTTGTTTTTTTTTTATCGATACTCTGTTCTTGTACAACAGAGCCAGCAGTAACAGTAACAGGGACAGGGGAAGGAAGAAATACTGCAGCTTCACTTACCCAGACTGCCCACAAAAACGCTGAAACATACAAACACCTTTTTTGGTCGAAACAGCCTATTATGAATTTTGGTTGAAACACATCGAGCCTAAATTTGCAGGATGCAAATAAAATAAAATCATGCAATATTCTAATGTTTTTTTTACGGAACTGTACATAGCACTCAACTATAATTGTGTGGATTCAAGCAAAAATGCCCACCCCTGTATTTACCAAAACATACAAACTATTGTTTCACTAGACAAGAATCAGCCAGCCAATGAAGTTCCAAGAATAAGCCGAAAGTTGCATAGTACATGTGGAATGACAGTAGAATGAATGAATTATCACAATATGGCATGGCATGCAGACGGCTGCGAGTTTACAAAACAATACTCAAATGACAACACTCCTCCAATGAAGTTTTTTTTTTCGAAACGGAGGCAAATGATTTGCCTCATCCATTAATTAAGCAGAAGAGAATTGCCCAGTTAATCAACGGAAAACCGGGCGAAAACCGTCACAAACCGCTGAGCGGCACACCAAGATATCCCACGCACACCTTTACAAAGAGTGTCTTGTCAAGCTAGCACACAAGCGTCATCGTCATCACTTCTTCCCAAACAGGCGTCATCGCCATCCCTAATCCCCGAGCAAGCGACTCTGACTTCTCCGGGGACGAACGTCGAACCAACACTCACCGCAGAGGCTGAGTAGGAAAACATGAAGATCCATGCCAGAACTCAACCACCCGCATCGAGGGCTACGCAGCTCCGACTCTGAAGCAAAGATCCAAAGGAGAACTATGCAAGACTGGCGTCGTGGAAGACCACCGAACGGACCACGTGCTGCCTGTCATCGTTGCCACAGGGGCCCCGCTGCCGCAGCTCCGACTTCACCACAACAACCAAACCGAGGTAATCCCAGGAACACGCCGAAGAAGAGCCGACTACCACTGCAATGTCTCCGACTTCGCTTGCCCTATCGTCGTTGCCACAGAAGCCTCGACGCCACACCAACGCATACCACCAACCTCCCAACACACCAGCTGGTCCCTCTGACCGGATTGAACTTCAAAATCGATGCCCTCGAGAGGGAAACGACGCCAACACGCCGCCAACGACTGACCCTCCGGGTCTGGGGTTTCCCCCGAAGTTGTCCCTCGCAGAGGAAGAGAGAGCATTCTGTCGACGCCTTCAAAAAGGTTACGGCGTCCACAGACGCCACCGTCACAGGCTCCGGCCATGGCCAGAGACGGGTTTTCACCCAGCCCTCGTAATCCTCCGGTCGACAGCCAATCCGGCAGCCCACCTTCCCTCGCTGCATCTCCATCAGCAGCCAAACTCCATCAGCAGGCACCAGAACCATCAGCGGCCGAACGGACCCATGATCGTCGGATGCAGCGAGCCACCATTCCATGCCGAGCACCATGCCGGGAAGGAACAGATGAGCACTGCCCGAGGCCAGAAACCACAACGGTTCCGAGCCACAGCCAAACATCAGGGGCACCGTCGAGCACCATGCACGCCGAGCACCCGCAGGGACCAGATCTGTCGCGTCCGCTGCACGCCGCCTCGGACCCTTTGCTGGCTGCCGGCGGCGGCGAGGAGGGAGACAGACGGAGGGGCCGGCTGCCGGAGGGAGCCTGGGTCGCCGCCCGTGTCGCTCGCTAGATTGGAGAGTTCCTCCTTGCTGATGTGTGTCGCGAACCCTCCAATGAAGTTCCAAGAATAAGCCAAAAGTTTCAGACACTTGGTGGAGTAGACAAGAATCAGCCGAGAACAATTTATAATATATAATACACTATAAGAGTTTTCGCATGTCCATATTACTCTCCATATTGTGTATCTGGCCTGGTTTTGCATCCACACAAAGACACACAGAAACTGAGATATTATTGTGTACTCCCTCCGTAAACTAATATAAGAGCGTTTAGAATACTAATATAAGAGCGTTTAGAATACTACTTTAGTATTCTAAACGCTCTTATATTAATTTACGGAGGGAGTATATTTTGTACACCTCCATATATAGTGAGTGTTCCAGAACATGCAATTGCAAGCAGATAGGGTAAGGTGATGATGAATCATATATATCCTCTGGTTTCTGTAAACTAAACCTGGCTGGCTGTAATTAATACCCAGGCTAGGTTTTGACTGACATTTGTTCATAAACTGGAATGAATTAATACTCCCTACACAGCAAGGAAATATGTGTTCATAAACCTGGTACAGGGCACAGCTACAACAACACTGAAATTTGCAGAATCTTCAAGCTCTGACTTTCCTCTGCGATGAACCCATGAGAAGGCTCCTAGTCCTAGGTACTGGACCAAGAGTTCACACTATCACTGTCATGGTAACCAGAATTCTTGGTCAACTGTTTTGTTATCCAGATTCGTTCCCTTAATTCCAGGATCATAATTAAGATGACTTTCTAGAAACATCAACATTCTTCTTCTTCTTCTTTAGAATAGCTAGCTAGCTAGCTAGAATAAGGAGGCAGAAAGGAACGATGTACGACACACCTAATACACAGAGAAACATATACATACATGAGGATAAAACCATTAGATAGGGAACTTCCATACTGACCAGATCAATTTGCGCCTACACACCAAGGAATTTACAGACCAACCACTGCACCAAGCGACAGTTTGCCCAGCAAATACGCAAATTATACAGTAGATGACAAGACAAAAGCAATCTCTCTAGAGGATCCCACATATGCATAAGACCGTCACTTCAGATCTAACAAGTTACATGTACGGCATAGAAAGTATTATTTCCGGTGGTTCGAAGCAAGCTTTGCAATGAGCTCCTTCAAAACCGAGGGGTAGGTCTCAAAGACATGATCCCAGCCATTAGATGCCATTAGTGTTTGCAGATATGAGGGGGACTGGACTTGGATAAACTTGAAGCACGCCTGTTTCAATCCATGGCAGTGGTGCTGCTCGGCTAGAGCAAGAGTGGACATGACCTCTGCTGCTGCTTCCTCCTCCTCTTCTTGTCCGTTGTCCTCCTCCATAAAAGGGAATGAGTCTGTGTACATAAAGGTAAGCAAAGCCCTGAACACGCTTGCTTCCATGTCTTTGATGTGTATGACACCGGTGTTATCAGTGCCTTCCTTCATGGGGCCAAAGAGTTATGACATGAAGACCTTGGATCGGGCTGCGAGCACACACCGGTGTGCAGCCAACGTGTCTCCGCCGACCTCGAATTTCACATCAGCGCCCACCTCAGTTTGAAGGAGATGTTCAAAGTGCTGGCACATGTGAGGCAGGAGTTGGTCCTTGGTGTTGGGATTGCAGGAGGAAGAGGAGGAGACCATGATGTCGCACCGGATGGTGAAAGAATCGTCCTTTAGATTCACCGATGATTGTTCAAGGGCTTGTCTTGTGATGAACATGTGTCTGGCCCGAGAAAAATCATGGAAGCTGCATGTCTCAGCTTGAGCAATGTAGACTGGATTCTGCATCTCAACCTGGTCTATGAAACTGAAAACGACCTTGGCCTCCACCACATGCTGCTTCTTCTTCTTCTTGTTGGCATCGTCTCTTTGGAGACAGGAAAGCTCGAGAGAAATGAAGTCGGCACAGTCCGAGTCTTGGGCGTTGGAGAAATGCATCTAAAAATATCATTATTATATTATATTATAATTTTAGTTTTGAAACTACTCACAATTATTCAGAAGCATTATTCAAGGAAGCTGTTAATAATAAGAAGAAAGAAATCACGGAATCAGTCCATTGGGAGCATGCACCAGCGTATTGTTCTCGGATGCATTATTCACGTACGTAAACAGTTGAGTATTAACTACCATCAGACCCGCACGATAGGTTTGGACGATTAGGATGATTTTATTTAATCCTACGGCCATTTACTGGTCTGATAGGAAGCATATATCTGTAATCTGATCCCTAGTACTTTCCTTTTTTAGAATAAGGCTAGATATGGTGTGCCGTGTACGTAACAATTACTAAACAATAAAACGGAGCTACCTAGGAGCCTCCACAACAATTTAGGGCCCTTAAGGCCCAAGAGGTCCAGCTGGACATGCATAGCAGCGGGAGCTGGTTCCTATGTGTATGTCCCGGTTCTATTCCATGTTCCTCGGCACCTAGCTGCCGCGTCCTGGCAGCGAGCTTCTACTGCACGTGTGCCTTGGTGGTGCCCTCTACCCTTCCTGCGCTGGTTCTCTAGCCTGAAGCCTCAAGAGCGCTCAGATCTATTCCCTGCTGGCTGCTGCAGCTGATTCTTGTGCTGTTTTCCATTCGCCTCCTATTATGGCAATTTAGCTTCCTTGTTCATCTCTCAATTTAGTTTTTTTTTTTCAGAATAAGGCTTAGATGTACGTAACAATTAAGTGGTAAAGTAGGAAGGCATACCAATGCACAGGAGCTCACAACCGCTAGGACCTGAGGGTCATTGGTAAATAGCTTTGCTATACTGCCAAATGAGATCACTGGTAGAAAAAGGGCCTATAGTCCCGGTTCGTAAGGGCCTTTAGTCCCGGTTCCAGAACCGGGATTAAAGTGTCGGTACTAATACCTCCTCCCTTTACTCCCGGTTCAATCCAGAACCGGGACTAAAGGCCCTCCACGTGGGCAGTGCGCAGAGCCCAGTCAGGAGACCCTTTGGTCCCGGTTGGTGGCACCAACCGGAACCAATAGGCATCCACGCGTCAGCACTTCTGTGGCTGGGGTTTTTGTTTTTTTTTTTTGAAAGGGGGGTTGGGGGTTGGGGGTTTTGGGGGGTTAATTTAGGTGTTTCATATATTGTGTTAGCTAGTTATAATTAATAGAGAGAAGTGTCCTCTGTTATGTCCGTGCTTGGTCGACGCTACGTACTATACATACGTATATAGAGAGGACTAGACACGCTAGCTAGCTAGTAAGCAAACGAAGGAAACAGAAGATCGTGATGAACATATATGCATATATATAGAGAGAAGTGATATCGACCACCTCTCCTTCTCCGAGAGATTGGTCGAACAACAAGTTCTCGTATATCTATCTGACACTACCGGCTACATATATACAATAATTATCTCTTACAAATATAATCATACAGACTCAGGGTCCACATAAAATTCTCCGTCTTCAGGGATCACGTGGTCAAGAAAGAATGCCGCCAATTCCTCTTGAATTCCTCGCATGCGAGCTGGTGCTAGGAGTTCATCCCGCTTCCGAAACATCTAATTTAAAGAAGGGGGTCAATACATATATATATATATATGAATGAATGAAACTCAACACAAATGATGGTAATAAAATAAAATTGTGAATGTTGTTATTTACGTACTTCATATTGTTCGTCAGTGTAGCCCCGCTCACAGGTCGTGTGGCGGATGGACTCGCAAACATAGTATCCACAGAAATCATTCCCTTGTTCCTGCCACAACCACTTTACAAGAAATAGAGGTTAATCAAACTGATAAGCAAGAACGCCAAATGGTATTGATGAAACTAGCGCTTGAATGACTAGTAGATGCGCTTAAAATGCTACTATAGCTAGTACTTACTTTCAGGTGTCTAAATTGCAGCTCCTTCGGCAGCCCCGGAGCTTTTCTGGTGAATTTTCTCCAAACCCTGCCGGACAAAGAAAACAATTACTTGATATATCAGGAAATGAACAAAGTTGCTGATATGGTGGATAATGATCGATTTAACTTACTTCTCGAGTATTTGAGTCATGTCTGCATAGTCCTTGGGATCTTTTCGTCTTGAGTCTAAGACGGTTACTAGTCCCTGCTCAAACTTAATATGTAGGAGAATATAGTGGAAACTGCACACGCATGCATAACTCATCAATTACATTACTATAACCTTGACTAATATATAAGGGAAACCGAATACGCACAAGATAGTAACACTCACTTGAAGTTGTAAGGAAAGAGTATTATATCTTTGTTTTGATTTATTATCAACGATTCTAGCATGCTGGCCTCGGTTTCTGTGGCATGAAATTTAACCTGAGTTGCATCTATGAAATATGTGTCAATGAACCCAATATCACCGACTTGTCTTTTCTTCAATTCGACGATCTTCAATCTGCATAATATAGTGAGGATGATTATAAATACATGCAATGAAAGATCTAAGCTATATAGAGAAACTTAATGACAGAAGTAGTACTACTTACAGACAGTAGCAGGCGACCGTTGTTTTATCGAGGGCCAATTGATTGAAAAACTGATAGAACTCCTCAAATGAAACAGGCAACAGATCAATTCCAACGAGGTCATGCTCATTTTTAACTTTCACATACAAAGTACTCCTCCCCCCAGAGTCTCTGCAGATTTTCAAGTACCAATCATGCAATCTTCGCATCATCGTTGATAGAGATCTTTCATCTTTGACGAGAGACTTCCGTACTCGTATCTTTGTATCTGCATCTCCATGGGTTCATAATGTACTTCGTCGGGCAGGTAATCTGCAAGATTGCTATAACCGGGCACCATCCTCGGATCATTATCGACGTTGTGGCTAGGCACCTTGAGCGGGGGGCATGATTGCTTCGCTTGTTCACCGAGCTGGGCAATTTGTTTCCCAGCTCGTCGTTCTTTCAGCCTTTGATCACTGACAGTACTTCCCGACCGCTCCGCTTCGGCAAATTCCTTTCCAATAATGCGGTCATAGTTTCCTTTCGGCGGATCAGACTTCGGTGGTTTTGTCAGGGCAGCCAGAGTGCGCTTCACTTTCACCCGATCTACCTTCTCCTCCAGAGGTGGATGTTTCTTTGCTTTCACCCCTTCAAAGAATTTCTTCACTTCTTCTCGCGCGATCTCGGCATTCTCCTCCTGGGTCCTCTCGTATGGTAACTTCTCTGGAGTCTTCAGAGAAGGACCGAATCTGTATGTCCTCTCGCCTCTGGTTGTACTGCTAGACGCCGACCGAGCAAACATAGCGGTTTTCTTTACTTGCTTAAGAGGCGGAGGAGAAGGACTACGACGCGCCGGAGCAGCTGGAGCGGTGGCAGGTCTCTTCCGCCCTTGCTGACGAGGCGGAGAAGGAGGAGGCTGGCTGCTCGGGCGCGTCGGCGCAGGCGGAGAAGGAGGCGGAGTGCCGCCACGTGCCGGAGAAGGAGCCGGCCGAGGGCCCTGATCGTCACTCGCCGGAGGAGGAGGCGGTGGAGGCGGAGTGCCCTGACTCGCCGGAGGAGGAGGAGGAGGAGGCGGTGGCGTCCAGTTCGGAAGGTTGATGAGCTCATTCCGCCATAGGCATGGAGTCTTCGGAGCAGACCCCAGCCGAGTCTCCCCTTCACCGGTAGGGTGGTCAAGCTGGAGGTCCTCAAATCCCTCCGTTATCTCATCCACCATCACCCTAGCATATCCTTCTGGAATCGGCCGGCAGTGAAAAGTTGCGCCGGGTTCAGTAGGAAAAACAGAGCCAATAGCCGCCTTGACCTTCAAATTCATCCATTGTGTCATAAGGTGGCAATTTTGAGACTCCGTTATAGCATCCACGGGATAGCTGGCAGGAGCCGTCAAGGCATGCTCCGGCTGAAGCAGCTCGGTGGAAGCCACGCTGCTTCTGCGCTGAGATGGCGGGGTAGCTTCGGGGGAGGCTTCGACAGTATGTTTGCTGCGATTTGCTTCTCGTTCCTCTATCGCGTCTACCCTTGCTTGCAGCGCCTGCATTTGGGTCTGCTGCACTTTTTTCCTCCTCTCATGGGATTTGTAACCGCCTGCGTCCGGAAACCCAACCTTCCACGGAATGGAGCCTGGCGTGCCTCGTGTCCGTCCAGGGTGCTCAGGATTCCCGAGGGCCATTGTGAGCTCGTCGTTCTCTCTGTCTGGAAAGAACGTCCCTTCATGCGCTGCTTCGATATATTGCTTAAGCTTACTGACTGGTATGTCCATTTGATCGTTCGTCCAAATGCACTTCCCTGTTACAGGGTTCAGTGTTCCGCCAGCCCCGAAGAACCAAGTCCGGCAACGATCTGGCCAGTTAATTGTCTCTGGTTCGATCCCTTTATGAACCAGATCATTCTCAGTCTTGGACCACTTAGGCCGGGCTACGAGGTAGCCACCTGACCCCGTGCGATGGTGAAGCTTCTTCTTCGCAGCATTTTGCTTGTTTGTCGGCGACATCTTCTTACTCTTTTCCGATGTCTTGTGGGCCACAAATGCGGGCCAGTGATCTTTGATATTCTCATATCTGCCCTTGAATTCTGGTGTCTCATTATTTTCGACAAACTTATTCAGCTCTTTCTTCCACCTCCTGAATAGTTCTGCCATCCTCTTCAGAGCAAAAGACTTGATTAATTTCTCTTTAACTGGGTTCTCTGGATTATCCTCACGCGGTAGGGTGAAATTTGACTTCAGCTCAGTCCAAAGATCATTTTTTTGCATATCATTGACATAAGAGACCTCAGGGTCTTCTGTAGCCGGCTTAAACCATTGCTGGATGCTTATCGGGATCTTGTCCCTAACCAGAACCCCACACTGAGCAACAAATGCGCTCTTTGTCCGGAGGGGTTCAATAGGTTGGCCGTCGGGCGCGATTGCTATGATCTCAAACTTTTCATCCGAGCTCAACTTTTTCTTCGGGCCTCGTCTCTTTACCGAAGTTGTGCTCGAGCTGGAGGGCTAGAAAAAAGAACAAAGACTTAATTAATATGTGTACATACCAAAACAATGAATGCATCAATCAGCTAGTCAGCATAGGCTTAACTAATATATATACCTGGCCGGACTCGGTTCGGTCACCGGAGCCGTCATCACGGTCTCCTTCTTGCACCGGCATTGGGTCACCGGAGCCGTCCTCATGTTCTTCTTCTTGCACCGGCATTAGGTCACCGTAGCCAGCTTGTTCACCCTCTCCATCCAGACCATCGGTTTCGTTGAGAAACAACGAGATGGCATCACTTCCTTCTGCGATTATGTCCCTCAACAACGCTTCTTTTGTTACTTCGTCTAGGGCGGTGTCCATAGTTTCTACAAATATTTACAACATGGCAATTATTATTCAAACATGACAGATGGATATATTAGTGCCAAACGTAGAACTAGCTACCTAATCATAGTAAGCTATCGGGAGCGGGTATATATCGACAACGATGACACTACATCTATGTCCCTCGACGACCCTCGTTCCCGATAAAAAAAAGAGGAAGAAGAAGAAAAATAAGAGGAGAAGAAAGAATAGAGGATAAGATCTCCTCTATTCTTTCTTCTCCTCTTTTTTTTCTTCTTCCTCTTCTTTTTTTATCCTCTTCTTCCTCTCATGTTCGATAGGATCGCCGAGGGGTAGGGAGGTTGCCTAGTGTCAAGGGATTCAACAAAACCATGTCTTCATCATTAGGCGAAAGTAACATGTGCATGATGGTACGAAGCTCTTCAAAGTTGTTCTGGAACGGAGTCCCAGATAGGATAATTCGCTTTTTGGTACAAAGTTCAGCAAGAGCCTTCCGAATATCGCTATTTGGAAGGCCTTTGCTGAATTCGTACCAAAAGGCGGATTATTCTATCCGGGACTCCATTCCAAAACAACTTTGCAGAACTTCGTACCAACATGCCCTGGTTACTTCCGGCTAATGATGAAGGCATGGATTTCTTCAATACTTTGACACTAGGAAACCTCTCTCTACTTCCGGCTAAGAAGAAGAAGAAGAAGAAGAAGAAGAAGAAGAAAGAAGAAAAAGAAGAGGAGAAGAAGAAAGGAATAGTGGAGAAAAGAGAAAATAGAATATATTCTATTTTCTCTTCTTCTCCACTATTCCTTTCTTCTTCTCCTCTTCTTTTTCTTCTTTTTTCTTCTTCTTATTTATTTCTCCTCTTCTTTTCGGTAGAGGAAACCCTAAATAGCTAGCAAGTATCGTGGGTGTGAGATACATGTGGCCTTCGGTGTCGGACACTACATCCACGTCCCACAAGTGACGTGGGCGTCGAAGCCCGCGCCACTTGTGGGATGTGGGTGTAGTGTCCGACACCGACGGTACATGTATCTCACACCGACGATACTTTCTATTTAGGGTTTCTCCTCTACCGCTCCTCGACCTCTCGACAACCCTCGTTCCCGATAAAATAAAGAGGAAGAAGAAGAAGAAAAAAGAAGAAAAGAAAGAATGGAGGAGAAGACTTCCTCTTCTTCCTCTCCTCTTCTTCTCCCTCTTCTTCCCCTTCTTCCTTGCCTCTCTCATGAAGAGAAGAAGAAAGGAATAGAGGAGAAGAAGAGAAAATTAGAATATATATTCTAATTTTCTCTTCTTCTCCTCTATTCCTTTCTTCTTCTCCTCTTCCTTTTCTTCCTCTCCTCGTCTTCTCCTTCTTCTTCTCCTTCTTTCTCTACTTATTTTCCTTTTCCTTATTTTACTTTTTCCTCTCCACTAACATCATCATATATATGAAAAAATGCATATATGAAAAAAAACATCAACATATATATCATCATCATATATATCATCTATCATCTATGAACAAAAATATTCCTAGATACATAAAAAATTTCTACAAATGAAAATAACCTAAAAAAATCATATGATCATCTATGAACAAAAAAAACATCATTTGATCATCTATCATCTCTGAACAAAAAAATCATCATTTGATCATCTATCATCTATGAACAAAAATATTCATCATTTGATCATCTATCATCTATAAACAAAAATATTCCTAGATACATAAAAAAATTCTACAAATGAAAATAACCTAAAAAAAATCATATGATCATCTATGAACAAAAAAAACATCATTTGATCATCTATCATGCATCTATGAACAAAAAAATCATCATTTGATCTCTATCATCTATGAACAAAAATTTGCAAAGGGATGGCGCCGGCGGCCGGACCAAGCTAAGGAGAGGTCGGCGGCCAGGATGGCGTCGGGGCAGGGGCGCGGGCGACGGCAAGGGCGGGCCGGGGCGGCGCGCGGGCGACGGCGACGGGGGCGGGCCGGGGCGGGGCGGCGCGCGGGCGACGGCGACGGGGGCGGACCGGGGCGGCCGTGTCGGGGCAGGGGCGGGCCGGGGCAGGGGCCCGGGCGACGGCGAGGGCGCGGGCGACGGCGGGGGCGCGGGCGACGACGGGCACGGGCGAGGCAACGACGTCGGCGTCGGGGCGGCAAGTGCGAGAGACGGGAGTGAAAATTTCCAAAGTCTGAACTTATATAGCAAAGCCTTTAGTCCCGGTTCGTGGCACAACCCGCGACTAAAGGTGGGCATTAGTCCCGGTTGGTGCCACCAACCAGGACCAAAGGCCAATTTTCGGCAGCCTAAAGGGCGGGAAGCGGCGGCCTTTGGTCCCGGTTGGTGGCACCAACCGGGACCAATGCCCTTGTGCTGCCCGCGCCCAAAAGTTTAGTCCCACATCGCTAGCTGAAGGGCGCCGGCACTGGTTTATAAGCACTGTTGTGCCTCTCCATTCGAGCTCCTCTCTAATGCAGGCTTTCGGGCCTAACTTGCTACTGCCTATGGGCCTATTGGGCCTCTGCGGGCCTGAATCCTGGCCCATGTAGGGTTTCTAGTCGTATTCAGGCCGTGGATGCTCAGTAGGTGGCATTTTTTTTTTGGTTTTTTCTTTTTTATTTCTACATTTTTTTGGTTTTTTATTTTTTTTATTTCTACTTAAAACTAAATACTTGTTTTTTAGTGATTTCCTTTTTGCTTTTAGGTCACAAAAATTATGAACTTTCTGTTAGTGCCATTAGTTTTAAATTTTGAATAGTTTAAATTTGAATTTTAAAAAATTTGTGTGAATCACTAGTTTATGAATAACTTTACTATAAAAATAGAATTTTTTTTCTATTTATTTTTTATTTATACTTACAACTAAATACTTATAGTTTTTTAGTGATTTCTTTTTGATTTTAAGTCACAAAAATTATAAACTTTCTGTTAGTGCCATTAGTTTTAAAATTTGAATAGTTTAAATTGGAATTTTATAAAATTTGTGTGAATCACTAGTTTATGAATAACTTTACTATAAAAATAGAAATTTTTTTCTTCTTGGCTATTTATTTTTTATTTATACTTACAATTAAATACTTATAGTTTGATTTTAGGTCACAAAAATTATATTCTTTTTGCTATTGAAGAATATTATAGTTTTATTTTAGTTGATCATAACATAATATTTTAATTGATTGTTTTTATTTTTATAAAAGTTTTGTAGTTCATTCTGTTTGCTATTAATTCATTCTTTGAGCTAAATGACTCTGAAATTGGAAAGCATTTCAAAATGAACTCTGAAAAGGTTGAAAGTTTGCATGGTACCATCATTTCACCCACATAGCATGTTCAAAAATGTAGAGAGGGTTACGACAAAAACTTGATGCACTTCGTGTACAAAATGGACAATCACTTTCGAAGTATCAAAATTTCGAACCATAAGACATGAAAGCATTTCAAATGAACTCTGAAAAAGTTGAAAGTTGGGATGGTATCATAATTTCACCCACATAGCATTTGCTTATTGCGGGAGAAAGTCTTCACTTTTTCTTCGCTTGTGTCATTTGCTTATTGCGCCGTAACCATGGATAATCTTCATTGTTTATCAGGATGCTTGGGTCAGCCTTGACATTGAAGGGAGGAATTTCATGAAACTTTTCATAATCTTCAGACATGTCTGTCTTGCCGTCCACTCCCAGGATGTCCCTTTTTCCTGAAAGAACTATGTGGCGCTTTGGCTCATCGTATGATGTATTCGCTTCCTTATCTTTTCTTTTTCTCGGTTTGGTAGACATGTCCTTCACATAGATAACCTGTGCCACATCATTGGCTAGGACGAACGGTTCATCAGTGTACCCAAGATTTTTCAGATCCACTGTTGTCATCCGTACTGTGGGTCTACCTGTACCCCGCCGCCTAACAGATTGACCCATTTGCACTTAAACAAAGGGACCTTAAAATCAGGTACGTAGTCAAGTTCCCATATGTCCACTATGTAACCATAATATGTGTCCTTTCCGCTCTCGGTTGCTGCACCAAAGCGGACACCGCTGTTTTGGTTGGTGCTCTTTTGATCTTGGGCGATCGTGTAAAATGTATTCCCATTTATCTCGTATCCTTTGTAAGTCAATACAGTCAAAGATGGTCCCCTGGACAACAAGTACAACTCATCACAAACAGTGTTGTCACCTCTGAGACGTGTTTCCAACCAACTGCTGAAAGTCGTGATGTGTTCACATGTAATCCAGTCGTCGCACTGCTCCGGGTGTTTGGAGCGCAGACTGTTCTTGTGTTCATCGACATACGGGGTCACCAAGGTAGAGTTCTGTAGAACTGTGTAGTGTGCTTGAGACCAAGAATATCCGTCCCTGCATATTATTGAGTCTCTTCCAAGAGTGCCTTTTCCAGTCAGTGTCCCCTCATAGCGCGATTTAGGGAGACCTATCTTGTTAAGGCCAGGAATGAAGTCAACACAAAACCCGATAACATCCTCTGTTTGATGACCCATGGAGATGCTTCCTTCTGGCCTAGCGCGGTTACGGACATATTTCTTTAGGACTCCCATGAACCTCTCAAAAGGGAACATATTGTGTAGAAATACGGGCCCCAGGATGACAATCTCGTCGACTAGATGAACTAGGACGTGCGTCATGATATTGAAGAAGGATGGTGGGAACACCAGCTCGAAACTGACAAGACATTGCGCCACATCACTCCTTAGCCTTGGTACGATTTCTGGATCGATCACCTTCTGAGAGATTGCATTGAGGAATGCACATAGCTTCACAATGGCTAATCAGACGTTTTCCGGTAGAAGCCCCCTCAATGCAACCGGAAGCAGCTACGTCATAATCACGTGGCAGTCATGAGACTTTAGGTTCTGAAACTTTTTCTCTGGCATATTTATTATTCCCTTTATATTCGACGAGAAGCCAGTCGTGACCTTCATACTGAGCAGGCATTCAAAGAAGATTTCTTTCTCTTCTTTCGTAAGAGCGTAGCTGGCAGGACCTTTATACTGCTTCGGAGGCATGCCGTCTTTTTCGTGCAAACATTGCAGGTCGTCTCGTGCCTCAGGTGTATCTTTTGTCTTCCCATACACGCCCAAGAAGCCTAGCAGGTTCACGCAAAGGTTCTTCGTCACGTGCATCACGTCGATTGAGGAGCGGGCCTCTAGGTCTTTCCAGTAGGGTAGGTCCCAAAATATAGATTTCTTCTTCCACATGGGTGTGTGTCCCTCAACGTCATTCGGAACAGCTAGTCCACCGGGACCCTTTCCAAAGATTACGTAGTGTAAATCATTGACCATAGCAAGCACGTGATCACCGGTGCGCATGGCGGGCTTCTTCCGGTGATCTGCCTCGCCTTTGAAATGCTTGCCTTTCTTTCGACATTGATGGTTGGTCGGAAGAAATCGACGATGGCCCAGGTACACATTCTTCTTGCATTTGTCCAGGTATATACTTTCAGTGTCATCTAAACAGTGCGTGCATGCGTGGTATCATTTGTTTGTCTGTCCTGAAAGGTTACTGAGAGCGGGCCAATCGTTGATGGTCACGAACAACGCCTTAAGGTTAAATTCCTCCTGTCTGTGCTCATCCCACGTACGTACACCGTTTCCATTCCACAGCTGTAAAAGTTCTTCAACTAATGGCCTTAGGTACACATCAATTTCGTTGCCGGGTTGCTTAGGGCCTTGGATGAGAACTGGCATCATAATGAATTTCCGCTTCATGCACATCCAAGGAGGAAGGTTATACATACATAGAGTCACGGGCCAGGTGCTGTGATTGCTGCTCTGCTCCCCGAAAGGATTAATGCCATCCGCGCTTAAAGCAAACCATACATTCCTTGGGTCCTTTGCAAACTCATCCCAGTACTTTCCCTCGATTTTTCTCCACTGCGACCCGTCAGCGGGTGCTCTCAACATTCCATCTTTATTTCGGTTCTCACTGTGCCATCGCATCAACTTGGCATGCTCTTCGTTTCTGAACAGACGTTTCAACCGTGGTATTATAAGAGCATACCACATCACCTTCGCAGGAACCCTCTTCCTGAGGGGCTCGCCGTCAACATCACCAGGGTCATCTCGTCTGATCTTATACCGCAACGCACCGCATACCGGGCATGCGTTCAGATCCTTGTATGCACCGCGGTAGAGGATGCAGTCATTAGGGCATGCATGTATCTTCTCCACCTCCAATCCTAGAGGGCATACGACCTTCTTTGCTGCGTATGTACTGTCGGGCAATTCGTTATCCTTTGGAAGCTTCTTCTTCAATATTTTCAGTAGCTTCTCAAATCCTTTGTCAGCCACAGCATTCTCTGCCTTCCACTGCAGCAATTCCAGTACGGTACCAAGCTTTGTGTTGCCATCTTCGCAATTGGGGTATAACCCTTTTTTGTGATCCTCTAACGTGCGATCGAACTTCAGCTTCTCCTTTTGACTAATGCATTGCGTCCTTGCATCGACAATGACCCGGCGGAGATCATCATCATCGGGCACATCGTCTGGTTCCTCTTGATCTTCAGCAGCTTCACCCGTGGCAGCATCATTGGGCACATCGTCTGGTTCCTCTTGATCTTCACCAGCTCCCCCCGTTGCAGCATCACCGTATTCAGGGGCACATAGTTGTCATCGTACTCTTCTTCTTCGCCGTCTTCCATCATAACCCCTATTTCTCCGTGCCTCGTCCAAACATTATAGTGTGGCATGAAACCCTTGTAAAGCAGGTGGGAGTGAAGGATTTTCCGGTTAGAGTAAGACCTCGTATTCCCACATTCAGTGCATGGACAACACATAAAACCATTCTGCTTGTTTGCCTCAGCCGCATCGAGAAACTCATGCACGCCCTTAATGTACTCGCGGGTGTGTATGTCACCGTACATCCATTGCCGGTTCATCTGCGTGCATTATATATAATTAAGTGTCCAAATTAATAGAAATTCATCATCACATTAAAACCAAAGTGCATACATAGTTCTCATCTAACAACATATAGCTCTCCAGATAATATACATACCAAATCCGAATCATAGACAGGACGAGGGCCGACGGGGGCGGATACCAAAACCATCGCACTATATAAGATGCAATAATAAATGTAAGAAAATGATACAAGTATCTATCTAAACATACAAATAAGAATAGTTTTCCTTTCAGAAAGAAGATAAGAACAAGAGGCTCACCACGGTGGTGTCGGTGATGAGATCGGCGCGGGTGATCGACGGCGGTGAAGACGGGGACGGGGCGTGACGGACCGCTAAATCTAGACAAATCTCGAGGAAAATGGAGCTTGGAGGTCGAGCTTCGAGAGGAGAAAGCTTAAGTGGTGTGGCTCGGGCATTCCATCGAAAACCTCATGTGCATAGGAGGTGAGCTAGAGCACCACAAAGCCCTCTCCCCCTCGGCCAGAAAAAACAGAGCACTGTGCTCTGCTCTTGCGCGAGGGGGTATATATAGGCACCTCATTGGTCCCGGTTGGTGGCATGAACCGGGACTAAAGGGGAGCCTTTGGTCCCGGTTCAAGCCACCAACCGGAACCAATGGTGCCGGGCCAGGAGCGAGGCCCATTGGTGCCGGTTCGTCCCACCAACCGGGACCAAAAGGTCCAGACGAACCGGGACCAATGGCCCACGTGGCCCGGCCGGCCCCTTGGGCTCACGAACCGGGACTAATGGGCTGAGCCGGCCTGGACCATAGCCCTGTTTTCTACTAGTGGATATACAGGCCAACTGCCAAAGCTAACCCGCTAGCTAGTCCTATCTGCAATGGACAATAATTTAATCTGTGTTTTCTATCAACACAAGAGACAGCAATTGCATCCCCAAGAATATAAATGGGCCAAGTATCCATGCAAATAAATTGAACTTCACAATGCAGAGGAGGAGAAGTATGTATCACCTGCAGAGAAAACATCGCAACCTTCTGGACCCTTTTGTAGTCCAGTATTGCATAAGAGCTTGTACTGTTTGGCGCGTATTTTCCCCTAATCACTTTCTTAATCTTCTCTACTTAGTCTCTTCTCTCCTATACAACCGTGTTTCAATTCGTGAGAAGATGTGCATGAAAAAGATGTTCCTTGATATCCCGGTTCCATTCAGGCGATTGGATTGTAGTTTCGTTCACTGTACATGTTGATTTTCATGTTCATATTTGAAGCCTTTTTTTTTGGACGAATTTTGGCAAATCCGTGGCACACGGTCGACCATTGAAGTTTTCTTCGACTTTTGTGTTGTACATTTTCGGTTTCACAAATTGTAAACGAGTAGATCTACATGTCAGTACTGTAAGGAATAATACATGCATGTGGTATGCCATGTTTGTAATCTCCTTCACTTAGTCTCTTGTCATCTACACCGCCCTTTGATTCACACGATCAGTATCTTCATCTCGCCATGCATTTGACACGACTTTTGTATTGTACGTATTCTATTTCGATGGTCGTAGACGAGTACATATGCATCTCACTAGTCCCTCCTAATCTCCCTAATGTAGTGTACAACGGTGCTTCTTCTAACGTGTGGGTGTGCTGTCCATGTGAACGTGCGGGTGTGCGTGTGTTGTTCGTGCGAACATGTGTGCGCGCGCGTGTGTTGCTAGTGAAAAGTGATAGAGAGAGGGAGAAGAGGCCATGTGGGTGTTGTGTGGAATACGGATTTGACATAATGCATCAAATCATAGAATACGGATGTTGTGTGGAATATATAAATACATGAGCATACGTTTTACACACGTACACACGAAGCATTGCTGTTGGTTTTATTTTACATTACACACGAATAAATACATCAGCCAAATTAAAATGGTTGGTTTTCGTGGTGTTGAGAAAGTGAAGCCCCCTATGTACGTCTTCCATCACCATCATCGTCATCGTATATGAATTCCTTGACGTTGAGGAATGGAAGACGTGCTCTGTTTTAATTCCCGTACCACATGCTTTCACATCGATCGCGGACTACTCCAAGCAAAGCAGCACCATACAAATCTGATAATCTGTAGCCATGCATCCACCAAAGACTTGCTTAATGCTTGGCTGGAGTCTACTTTGCTATACCAGCCAGCGACCTATGTATCTATCTTTATTATTACAATACATCAACCAGCCGCGCAAATACACACACACACACACACACACACACACACACACACACTGAGAAAACACAATCTTTTCGTTGCCAGTTTTTAAGCAATTGGGCTAACTGTTTAGGTATATGCAATTCAGTATATGATACATCGATCACATGTATATCGATCGGTCGATACATAATAAGCATCCTTTTAGTTTAATTACAGTTGCCTGAACTGAACTTCTGTTTTTATTATCAAATTTATTTATGCAAATTTAGGTAGCGCGACCGCCCAACGATGAAGTTTATCATAGTTGGACAATTCCTCTTGGTGCTCTTGGTTGCCTTTGCAAATGTTGACACCTGCAGCTCCTTGTACGGAAACGAGACAGACCGGTTGTCACTGCTCGAGTTCAAGAAGGCAACTGTCGACCCACTGCGATCCCTCATGTCCTGGAATGACAGCACCCACTTTTGTTACTGGGAAGGTGTTACTTGTCGAGCAAACAATCCTCGGCGAGTCATTGCTCTTCAGCTTCCAGATAAAGGTTTAGTCGGAAAAATCTCCCCTTCGCTTGCAAATCTAACACTCCTCAAACATCTGCTCCTACAGACAAATAAGTTCACTGGGCAGATCCCACCATCTCTTGGAAAATTGCATTGCCTGCAACGCCTCGTGCTGAGTAATAACACACTACAAGGAATTATACCTAGTTTTGCAAACTGTTCAAATCTCATAGGTCTAGGTCTAAATGGCAATAATCTAGTAGGGCAAATTCCTATGGATTTTCCTCTCAACCTTGAAGTACTCGGCCTTGGAGGTAATAATCTTACTGGAACCATTCCGGATTACCTTGCCAATATGACAGCACTATTCCTATTTGAATGTTCATCAAATAATATACAAGGAAACATCCCCAATGGCTTTGCAACGCTACCCAGGCTACAGTTCCTAAGCATTAGTAAAAACAAGTTGGCCATCTTGAATACGTCTACTCTTGCTAGTCTTGTCCTTTCGTTTAATTATCTTACTGGAGAGCTGCCATCCAATCTCGGTAAATATCTACCTAATCTTCAGGAAATCACTTTAGCCAATAACTTGTTTCAAGGGCATATGCCCCCTTCCTTGATAAACGCTTCACAGCTGTCCTTGGTTGATATATCATTGAACAGTTTCACAGGGGTGGTCCCTAGCTCCATCGGAAAACTGACAAAACTGTATAAGTTAAATCTGGGGCAAAATAAACTCGAAACACATAGCGATCAACACTGGGAGTTTATGGATAGCTTAGCCAATTGCACACAACTACAAATTTTTTCGATCGCTTCCAATTTTCTAGAAGGTCACGTACCAGCTTCATTGGGTATCCTTTCTTCTCAGCTCGATACTCTATACCTGTCCGAAAATAAATTATCAGGGAGTTTTCCTTCTGGCATTGAAAATCTTACCAACCTGACTAGATTAAGTTTGTACAACAATCGATTTACGGGTGAGATTCCTGAATGGCTTGGATGTCTCAAGAAGTTACAGACTATATGGTTATATCAGAACAACTTCACAGGGTTCCTTCCAACATCCCTTTCAAATCTATCTCAACTGGGCCAACTCCTTCTACGCTCTAATAAGTTTGGTGGTCTCATACCCCCAGGCCTAGGAAACCTCCAAATGCTTCAACATTTAGACATTTCCAACAACAGTCTTCATGGTACGGTGCCAAAGGAGATCTTTGGAATCCCAACAATATTTTTAATTGATCTATCTTTCAATAACCTTGATGGACGTCTTCCTACAGAGATTGGCAATGCCAAACAACTCTCATATTTGTCACTTTCAACAAACAAGCTATCTGGAGATATTCCAAACACTCTGGGTAATTGTGAAAGTTTGGAAGGAATCAATTTGGATTCAAATATATTTAGCGGTAGCATCCCCACTTCAATAGGCAACATCCACAGCCTAAGTGTTCTCAATATTTCTAGCAATAACTTGACTGGGTCGATACCAGCCTCTCTCGGCAACCTGAAATATCTTGAGCAACTAGACTTGTCATTCAACCATCTTGAGGGGGAGGTCCCAACTGAAGGAATCTTCAAGAATGCAACAGCTGTGCGAATTCATGGAGATCGCAGGCTTTGTGGTGGGGTTTTGGAGTTACACTTACCGGCATGCCCTGATATGCCTTCAAAGTCAACCAATCACAAGCCCTACGTTGTACTCAAAGTAGTGACCCCTTGGTCATTATAGTCTTGATTGCTATGGTCATACTTGTCTTATTGTTCTGGAGGGGAAAACATAAGAGGAAATCTTTAGTGCTGCCATCATTTGGTAGACAATTTCCCAAAGTGTCTTTCAGTGATATTGCTAGAGCAACACAGGGGTTTGCAACGGCCAACATAATCGGAAGAGGGAGATACGGTTCTGTTTATCAAGGAAAATTATTTCAAGATGGAAGTGATGTTGCCATAAAAGTCTTCAATCTAGAGACAAGGGGGTCACAGAAGAGCTTCATTTCAGAATGTAACGCCTTAAGAAATGTGCGGCACCGTAATCTCGTCCCTATCTTAACTACATGCTCAAGCATTGATTCTAACGGAAATGATTTCAAAGCTCTAGTGTATGAGTTCATGCCTGGAGGGGACTTACATAGACTACTATACTCAACTCAAGACGACGAGGGCTCTTCAGACCGGAGATATGTTATTACATTGGCTCAAAGGCTAAGCATTGTGGTGGGCGTAGCAGATGCATTGGAGTACCTACACCATAACAATGAAAGGACGATTGTTCATTGTGATATGAAGCCTAGCAACATTCTATTGGATGACAATATGACAGCTCATGTTGGAGATTTTGGCCTTGCAAGGTTTAAAGTTGATTCAGCGGTATCATTAGCCAGCGGCTCATACTCCACTTCTTCAATTGCCATAAAGGGCACAATTGGATATGTTGCTCCAGGTAATAATGCTGAGATTTTCATATCCTCCTCTTTAAGTTGAGAATGATTTATGCCTGTATATATATACTAACATGGGATTAACCTATATATTCTTGCATGTGAGCTACTATAGAATGTGCAACGGACGCTCATGTATCGACTATAGCTTTGGCATCGTTCTACTTGAAATATTCTTACGTAAGAGGCCAACTGACGACATGTTCAAGGATGGACTGGACATTGTAAAATTCGTCGAGGTGAACTATCCTTGTGGAATATCACAGATTGTTGACCTTGACTTACTGCAAGATGAAGTGGAGTTTCCCCAAGGAAGTCGATCGGCCATGAAGGCAAAGGACTTGAACTGTTTAATTTCAGTGCTAAACATTGGACTTTGCTGCACCAAGGTGTCTCCGAACGAGCGCCTCGACATGCATGAAGTGGCTGCAAGGCTGCACGGAATCAAGGAGGCTTATCTTAGAGAGAACTAATTAAGGTAGACACTTAATTTACTACTCCCTCTGTCCCAAAATATAAGAATGTTTTTAACACTACACTAATGTCAAAAACGTTCTTATATTATGGGACGGAGGGAGTAGTTAGTTTTTGGTTCCTGGTAATGCTTTAATTATCGGTAAATGCATGAATGTGCCATTCCTTCACCAATAGTTGTACTATACAATTTGGACAAGGTTTGCATGAGCAGCATAGTATATATTAGTAATAATTGTTTGTGATGCTTATGCAGATTGCCGGCAGTTGCTAGCTGAGAGAACAACTTTGCGTGAATAATCAACAATTAAATAAATAAGCAATATGTGCGCGTGTGTGTGTGTGTGTGTGTGTGTTGTTCTTGTGATGTTGGTCAAGGGAGGCAGAGCTTCGACCCTGACAAGGGACAGACATATATGTAGTTTCTCCATCTAGATCTGTCAAACCATATCATACTGCCCAGAAACCCATGGAAGTAGTGTATATACACAACTGGCCGGCCGGGCATCTCACACACTTGTACAGTCCTCTCAAGTTACTCATAATAAGAAGATCAATCCTGACTGACTAGGGATATATAGCTTCATTGAGAGCCAGCGCCTAGATGATCGATCTCTCTTGTCTTCTCTTGTCTATGCTGGCTGCAACTGCTGCTCAAGATGTATGTGTTTCTCATTTGTCAATTTTCCTGTCAGACTGTGTGGCATTGATTTGGGTTATAGTTGTTTCTGAGTGAGTATCTGGGAGTGAGAGATGGCTTTGAACCAGTTACCCAGAGCGCCAGATATGTCCATGAATAAGATGAAACATAAAAACACTTTGGGTAGAAACACATCGAGCCGAATTTTGCACGATGCTAAAAAAATCATGCGATATTTTGATTATTTTACAAAACAGTACATAGCCCTCAACTGAATTGTGTGTATTCAAGCAAAAAATGCCCACCTCTGAATTTACCAAAACTTGCATACATTTGAGGAGTGGAACATGCATCAAACTAATAACTAAAAGCCGAATTTAACCAAACAATGTGTTAAAGTTTCACAACACCTAGAAACTTAATTTAATTCATTAATGTGTCCTGATTTCAGTTTCCTAGCACCAGCAACCACAACTGTAGCTAGCCGATTTTTTTTCCCGCAAAAATAAAAGGGGTTAATTATCCTTTTGCCCTCAGTGGTGTCCATGTGCTCAGTTTTGCCCTCAAATGCGAATTGTCCTCAGTTTTGCCCCTAGTCCGAACACAGCAACTACGACGAGGCCAAACGGCCATATTTGAGTCCATTCCGTCCGCCGGCGTTAGTTGTTGTGGGTCCGGAGCTTACACGTGGGACCGCGTGGACGTGGGTCCGGAGCTGACATGTAGGCCCGTGCAACTAAATCCCCAAATCATTCTAGCTCACACCCATCCACCCGGCCGGCTGTCCTGCGCCGCCGCCGCCGCCACCTGCGCCGCGGCCAGCACCTGTCCCGCCACCAGCTGCACGTGGTACTACCGCTCCGAGGAGCGGTACTGCCGCTTAGTGAGCCTCAGCGGTACTACCGCTGTGGCCCGCGGTACTACCGCTGGGTCCAGGAAAAGACGCACAGAGGAGAAAAGAGGAGCTCCAGAGAGACGGAAAGAAACGATGGGAGAGAGAAGAACGTGTACGTGTTGATTCCACACAAACCATACCGAAGCAGATCCCCTCTTGATAGTACGGTGACTACTACGAAACTTAGTCCACCAACAATGTCACGAAAGAAGCTACACCGTCTTGAGTAGAGCGCCGAGGGGAAATAATCGTTTCGTGCCGAAAGATGAATATCTGAAAGAACTCAAAGCACCCGATTAGTCCGCAAATGCATTGTCATCAATCACCAAAACACCGTAGGGATAAATATGCCCTTACACAAGTGTTTTAAATTAAATATATTAATAGAACTAAGAGTTTTGTTAACTGGACTAAAATAGTGCAACATTTATAAATACCAAAATGTTTATAGTCGTGATTATATATATTTATGTATTTTATTAACTTTATACGACGATGCATGCCATAGAACATAAGACTATTGTAGATAGACATACCATATAAAAATATATTTTATGCTAGCCCGTGCAAATTTAGAACACATATGGCCTTGTAGCTTCAGGTATGAGATTAAGAAGGCTCACAATTTTTGCCTAATTGTAGTTTAATGCCGAAGGGTTCATTAGCTGTGTGGAGACCTTTTATTATGGTGATGATGACAAACAAGATCAAGCTGTCAATTTTGAATTAAAGAAGGATCATTTGCAAAGAAGCTTGCGAGGAGTTGTCAAAATTTTGATTATAATGCAGGTATGCATTCTGATTTTGTGAAGTCTAATTTATTCAATATATATTCAGAATTTATGCAATACATTGTTAACTTGATTCTGTGCTTTAATTCATAACAGCTTGGTGGAGGCTCTATGGAACTGAAACACCGGCTCTACAAAGGATGGCTGTGAGAATCCTCTCATTGACATCAAGTTCTTCAGTCTGTGAAAGGAATTGGAGTACCTTCGAAAATGTTAGTCTCCTGACTCTCTAATCTCACATCTAGCTTGATTAGTCCGTCACATGTCAAAACATTCCCTGTTCTTAATCCTTATGTTTTTTCCTGTTGTAGATACATACGAAGAAAAGAAATAGGCTAACTACAAAACGTCTAAACTCTCTTGTGTTCATACAATTCAACTCGAGAATGATGGCCAAGAAAAATATGATCAAGGAGAAGAAGATCACTGATGTCCTCTTATCCGCTGAAACTACTGAAGCTCAAGGTTTTCTTTTTGAGGGCGGAGATGATTATGCAGAAGTCATCTATATGGATAAAGATGAGGAGGAGATGAATAGTACAGGGATGCCAGGGAGTGGCATTGGAGAAGCAATGGGAGGCGATGAACTGCTCGAGCCACGTAGAAGTGCGAGACCAAGACAACTTTATGAAGAAGAAGAATTTGATTCTGAAGAAGAGGAATTTGATGATGAGGAGGAGATGCATTCAGATGAGGAGAATGGCTATTAATAATTGAGGAGACCCGAATGAACAGGTGTCTTTTCTTAAGTACTTTTTATATATTATATCTCTATGTCATTGAGTCGAACCGTTTGTGTGTGCGTCCATGTGGAATTTCCCTTTTTGACTTGTGAGAGAAGTCTTCCCAATAAGATTCTAGGAATTAAAGAACTTCATTTTGATGTGTGAACTGTTGAACTCATAATTTATAATGCTATGCCAATTGGGTTTGTGTGATGTTTGCCTCTAATCTATTTGAATATTTGATATTTCTTTGGGCGTGCTGCCCCATTGAATAGACTATATTTGGTTCTTCACATTGCCTGATGTATGTTATTTTTATCACCACATTGTCTTTCTAACCTGCTATGGTACAAAATCTACCCAAATAATTATCCTCCTAACCTTCCACCGTACGAAACGCCTTGGGCCGCCTAGGCTACGCCTAGGCAGGCAAGGCGCTAGGCAGAGGGTCACCGCCCGCCTACCGCCTAGCACTTTTTCCAACCTTGGTTTATGGTACCCCTTTTTCTTATGTTCACGTGTACAAGCAACTTCACAACAAAATTTATATGTGTGGTTTGTTTTGCCTTTTTTGATTTTGCTAAGGAGTGGAGCATGGAGGAGGGCTCTGGGTGACGGCGGCGCATGACAAAGGGCTCTGGATTGTGGCGGGGAAGGAGCGGAGGAACTGTGCATCCGGGAATGTCGCGACCGCCGATCCTATCTGTTGGTATACTGTCTGACAGGTGCCACAACGGCCTTGTAGCTTCAGGTATGAGACTAAGAAGGTTCACAAGTTTTGCCTAATTGTAGTTTATGGTACCCCTTTTTCTTATGTTCACGTGTAGAAGCAACTTCACAGCAAGGTTTATATGAGTGGTTCATTTTGACTTCTTAGATTTACAAATTGCTAAGGAGTGGAGCATGGAGGAGGGCTCTGAGTCGTGATGGGGCATGACGGAGGGCTCTGGGTTGTGGCGGGCAAGGACCGGAGGAACTGTGCATCCGGGGATGGCGTGACCGCCGATCCTATCCGTTACACTGCTGTCTGACAGGTCACATGATCATCAAGGCATGTGATAGCATCTTCAGGCCCAACTCTCACTCTGCTGTCGCCCATTCAGCGCACTCGCCGAGGCTAGGGGTGGATGGTTCTCTGATGCTGGCACAACTGGAGACAGCAAGAAGCAGATGGAGGGAGAGCTATCATGTTGAAGAAGACGCCGACACCCCGACAACGGAAATGCGGTTTCTCGGAGCTAGCGGGAAGGAGGCCGATGGCTTCCCGTTGTAGTAACGCGATGCTGAAGCAACAACACACCAGGTTCTATTCTTTTTTTTAAGATCACACCACGTTCTATTTGTAAACCATTTTTTCACTACCAGTAATTACTAGAGTATGTGAACAAAATCTGGTGTGAACAAAATCTGAACTGTAATTTGTGATATTTGAGATGTCTATAAGTGTACAAATAGAAAGGCGCCAATTTAATTGATTGTCAGATTCAGAAAAGTATGTGTGCAGTGGCTTCTATCTCAATTTTTTATGTTGTTTGTGTTTGAATTAATTAGGACTTTGACCATCGTGTTTATTCAGCCTGCAAGGTGGTTAGCACTCAGCAAACTATTAGTATTCTGTTGGTACCTGGTTTTTCTCAAGCTTTGAAGACATGCACAAGAATAGGTATGGCTACATGCTTTCTATATCTGTCAGCTTCATAAAGCATTTTGAAGGGGTGCATCTTGTTGGAGAGGTCTGGTATGCATATTTAATCAAAGAAAACATAAGTTTTTTTATGTAATAAAGATTTATGAAAATTTGGACTTTAGATTGTATCAGGGACAATTTTCATGATAAATTACACAAAGTTTGTATCTTGGGACATCTTCATGCCGACTTACGTTCAATATTAGGATATGTCCGCTCATGTGCCAGTTTTGAGGTTTTGTTAGAAGTTCACGGTCTGTTCTTAGTTCCTGCATGTTTTTTCACCTTTTTGTAGAGATTTGAGTATAACTTAAAGTTCTAGATGTATATAAGCTTGTGAGTTAACTAAAGCTCACTTGATGGTTCTAACTAAATTCTGCAAAAATATGACCATGACAGAAAGAGAAATGGAGCTTTAGAGGCAGAGTGGATGTCTGCACCAACAACTTTATAGATTGAACTACATTTTGCTAGATGACTCAAATTTTAGAACACGAGCATTATTTTTTGTAGAATTTAGTTAACAATAGAATCAAGTCAAGCTTAAAATAAGAGATCTACTCTCCGATATTGAATTTAATCCCTTTCTTGCAAAAGCACCAGAGATGAGTGAGGAGGTTATTCAATATTGAATTTAATTCCTTTCTTGTACCCATGATCGATCTACTTCCATACTGCAAGCTTGCACCTGATCAGGTTTCTAACTTAATTCAGTTTTGTTAGATTCGTCGATGATGTAAACAACATATTTCAAGATATGATGGTTGGTACTTCCAGTTTTGCTGTACTCTGTCATTTGCAGTTGTGGAAATGATAATGCTCTATTTGCTTATTTAAGATCATGGTGATCATTTTTTCTAGCAAATGTGTATTTTAATTTTCTCCCCGTATTGTTGCAGGTTAGAGTGCAGCTTTCAGATAATTTTCTTCCCTCGGGATATTTGAAGACTGTTTGTTACCCATCAAGTTCAGGAAAACCAAGGGTATCATATGAATTGGATTACGTAAAAGATAAAGAGATAAAAGGTACGTGGTTGCATTCATATAGACACTGATTTATCCTTACTAGGTCTTAATCAGGTCATGTATGGTTCATGAATCTGCTATTGATTTACAATTTTTTTAGAAGTTTCTAGAACATAGGTCCAGCATGTTCGATTAGGAGGTTTGCATTGCTCTGAATGTATGAATTAAGGATGCCCCGATGTTTTGAGTTTAGATGTGATAATTTGATTTCAAAAAACTCCATAGATTTATGCAGTAGTAGCATAGTTGTGACGCCTCTATAACAATTCTAGAATTGAAGGGGTATTTTATTTACTATCTCCTCTAACTAAATTATTTTGTGGTTTGACTAAAAAAATTATGGAGTTTTTTTTTCCAGAATTATGTTATCTATCTTGCGCCAAATTAACCACTTCTTTCTGAATTGTAGAGTCCACTATGGTTAATTTTATTATCATAGCAAAAGAAATCCAGTTTAATCATGATATCATGACCATGTGAACTAGGTATGCAAGGTTATTTCTCTGACTACTATGCTGTCAAACAGGAAGCTACACCGGTTGTTTCTTTGGCAATTACAAATCCGCATCCATCATCTACAGACACCAGAGGAATATGTTGTTGGAGAAGGTGCAACGTTGCGGTGAGCAGCAGGTTGTGTCGTTGTGGTGGTCACCCTCGGCTACGATGGTGTGCAGTCCTTGGCACCGGGAATCGGCCTGGGATGTCGTGGAGGGGAGAGGAGGGGGTGTGGCGCTGAGAGCAAGGTGCGAGCTAAATGACGTGGCGTCGAGGGGAGGCGACAATGAGAAGCCGTGGTGGGCAGAGCACGCCAGGGAATTGAGATGTGAGTGTGACCGTTGCATCGTGCGATGAGTGAGAGGGTGAATTGTTTTTTTAAGGTAAGAAGAGAAGGATCGGTTGTTTGCTTTCAAGGGAAAATCGGTTGTTTGCTATGAGAGAAATGTCATATACTTGGTATGTAGAGAAAATCACACAAAGCCTAACAAGTCATTTCTAGCAGCTCACTAGCAAGTCATTCAGTTAAACAACTATCTACCACATTGTTTAATCTGGGGTTTACCCGGTGCCAAGTGTACTATATTGCTAGATTTAATTTAACCGATGTGTTGCTCCGTATGTATCTCGGCATAAATGGTTCATCCGGATTTAATATAGTGATCTTACTTCTGTTGCTTCTTGGTGAATATAAATTATATTGCGTTTTCATGGAAGCAGGAACCCCGTAGTTGTGTAGCGGGTCGCGGAAGAGGCAGCCGGCGTGTGCGGGCTGGATGGGAAGGTGATGCCTGCGATTGCAACCATGCCGGCGGGCAGGGAAGGGTCTACAGTGGCCGTCATGGTGTTTTCGAGGGAGATCAAGGCATCCACCATCGCACAGCCGAAGAAGACGAAGCCTGCGTCGAGGTTGGCCACCGTGGCCGGTGTGAAAGCTAATGGCCTTATGGCCGGTGACGGGTCCGCCACTGCCGCACTGTCTCTGAACTTGGTGGAGACGTGGAAGGAGAGCGGTGGCACCGTGAAGACCTCGGCGTCTGCTGCCGCAACCACGACCATGACCATTGCATCGGTAAGAAAGTTGCTAACTGTATACATATCCCTAGGTTCAGAAACATTAGATCTAGAAAAATTGTGAACCTGAGTTGTACTTTGTCTGTAACGATGTACGTAGAGCGGTTACTGCTACACTTACCAAGCCAGCGATATTGAGAAGCACATTGAGAGATTTTCCCAGAAATCACATGTCGTGAAGGGTTCCGATGCGAAGTTGCTGAAAGGGACCGTAAACATAACGCACGCCTTTTTTCTTGTTTTTCAGAAGACAAGGAACATGACACAGTATTTTCTGGATTTCCAGAAGACAAGGACCAGGACCACAGCAAACATCCTGTACTGTGCTTGCCATGTTAAAATTTATTCTAGAGTCTTTTTTATCAGATTGACTATGTATTTGGTACTGCTGGTTTGATTTCAAGAGATGTCCTATTGTACAGGAGTTGGAAGACAAAAGTACTGATGCAACCATGGAAGGGGTGGAAGGTAAAGCCATTCTGAGGGATATATGAACAACAAAGAACTTATTAACCTTTTTTTATAAAACTTGATGATGAATTGGTTACTATAGTCCCGTCAAAATAATTACCATATGTGAAGAATATTTGAAAGAGCCGTTTTGGAAGTGAGCTTATTTTGGAAGTATCATTAAGAATTTGGTGGCAACATACGTTTAATAAATTCTTTTTTGTGTGTGGTAGTGGTGTTTTCCTGCATCACACTGTCTAAGCATGTCTTTATGTACTGATTCTGGATATACCATGATGAATAGTTTCTAATTTCTTTCAAAAGTTGCTTTCAGGGAAAATATTTGACGATGGTTTTTTCTCCCAACCTGGCAAGGTATTTTACTACCTATATTAATTACTGGAAGGTGTGATTTTGCTGGAAGGTTCTACTTGGTACTGATTGCCATACCTACACTGGGGGATCCTTTGCCCAATTTGCAACTGGAACGTGAAACATTCGGAAGGTATGCAAACATGTATCACTGTTTCATGGGAAATGGTATAACCATGGAACAATAGTGCATATATTGAGTGTTGTATCATATTAGCACCCTTTCCATTCTGGACACCTGTCTCTTTGTCATAACGTGGATATAGTGTGATGCCTATGGGAAGAAGTGGTGCTTTTTTTTTTGAGGAGCCCCCAACTATCAGGTACTAAATGGAGAAAAGTCCAGAATATTTGAACATGCGATGGCTGTATGATATGTGTGTAATCCCTTCATAAACTGTGTATAAACTTCAAATAATACCTATATCCGCAATGATCTCGTCGGCGACTCCTCAACGGGGATCAGCGCTGGCTCAGGTTATCGGCGTGCGGCTACTGAAGGGGATCATCGTCGGATCCTGGACGTGATCGGCGGCTGGTCCTCAAAGGGATCAACGCCGGATCAGGGGATCGGCGCGCGGCTCCAGAAGGGGATCGTCGCCGGATCCTGAACGTGATCGGCGGCGTCTCCTGAAGCGAATCGTCTGATGGAGGGCGGCGGCTTTGATGTGCGAGGGCGGAGTCGTGCGTGCGAGTGGTTCTCACTCGAGGGCAGGAGACCTCGCTCGTACGTGCGTGCGATTGGGTTTGGTTTTTTTCACTGGTTAATTTTCGTAGGTTTTTTTTGGGGTGCGACGGGAGGTTAGCCCTTGGACTGCGTGGGGGCATCGCGACGAGGTTTTTTTGGTTCACGGTTGACCACCGTGGCCGGCGTGAAAGCTGACGGACCTTAAGGCCGGTGACGGGTCCGCCACTGCTGCACTGTCTCCGAACTTGGTGGAGACGTGGAAGGAGAGCGGTGGCGCCGTGGAGACCTCGGCGTCTGCTGCCGCGACCACGACCATGACCATTGCGTCGGTAAGAAAGTTGCTAACTGTATACATATCCCTAGGTTCAGAAACATTAGATCTAGAAAAATTGTGAACCTGAGTTGTACTTTGTTTGCAACGATGTACGTAGAGCGGTTACTGCTACACTTACCAAGCCAATGATATTGAGAAGCACACTGAGAGATTTTCCCAGAAATCACATACCGTGAAGGGTTCCGATGCGAAGTTGCTCAAAAGGACCGTAAATTCACCGAGTTTTTTACAACATAATGATGTCAAAGCGATGCTATCTCATAACAAACCAAAAAAGGATGCCAATTTAAATGTTATCACACAAGGTTATTTTTTAATGTTATTATCAATATTTTTTTTGTGAAATTGCCTTCTGTATTCAACTAATTTGGCTTATTTTGTTGTCTAAGTTGGCTCACTTTTTTATGATGTCGACAGACTATGTTTGTACCCTTAGAGATATTTCAGTCATTGAATCAATCATGTCTGCCCCCAAGAAAACCTTGTTCGTGGACATTGAAGATGCCTTGTTATTAACCGACGATTTGGAATGCCTTTTGAAAGATGACACGTTCTTACACGATGGTGTAAGACTAATTGTATAAACTTTGTAATTAATAATTGCAATGAAATAATAAACTTTGTAATCAATCATATCTAAATGTTGACTACAAGTGATATGTTCTTACACGATGGTGTAAGACCAATTTAACATGTAACTCTTGTAAACTTTTTTAAGAGCCCGTGGCAACGCACGGGCACTCTACTAGTATATCTGGGTGTCAAGAAATTTGGCCTTGAACAAGATTATCTAGATGAATAATAATAATAACTACCAAAAATGGCATGAACATAAATGGCTGATATTTATGATTGATTTTTGCATCCAGAAAGTGGAAGCAGGGAACATCATCGTACGGCACGGCAGAGAGGAACGCGGTTCCATCCTGAAGGAAGGAACCGCGTCCCTCTTGAGCTTGAGCCTCAAGGAAGGAAGGAAGGCCACGTGCGGTTCGACAAAATCTAGATGTACACTTATTTGCGGACGAAGGGAGTAATGTAATGGTGTGACAGAGTTGCGGTAACAAGTCGTTGATATGATATAGATATGATGGCTGAACTTGTTCGGGTGGAACAAGATGTTGCTTGCTGGGTTAGGATGGATCGTTGATGGCAAAATAAATAAATATAAAACTAGTAAGTGCCCAAGATGGTTTCTGTTGTGCTGCTGTTGCTGGCAAAAAAGGTAAGTGCCCGTGCATTGCACCAGTACATACATATTCTGCCGGCTCAACACTAATTGTGCGGGGTCCCCGCTTGATTACCTACCCCAATTTATGCCTTTCCATTAATTTATTGTATTACTCTACCATGCTTATCAAAGAAGAAATTGATCGCCGCACGGGAATTTATTGTGTTGCCAAAGAAAATATTGATCTGATCACCAAAAATGAACCTTGCTTTTCTTTTAAGTAGTATATAGATATAGATAATGCCATTCTCTGGTTGAAGAAGGCTGCACTTTCTTAAGTCTTGAGCTTTCACCCCGTCAAAAATAAAAAAAAAGTCTTGAGCTTTCACGCCCAGGTCTCCTCCAACGGCCTGCCTGCTTTTCTCCTTGTCAGGATTAAAAAATGCTTCCTGATTTTGAAAAAAAAAATGTTCGCGAATCAATAAATGTTCATGATTACGAAAAAGGTTTCGCGTATTCTAAATCATGTTCACAAATTCAAAAAAAAACATGATTTCTTAAAAATGTTCACAAAAATCAAATAAATGTTTGTAAATTATATAAAAAAGAATTCACTGATTTAAAAAAAGTTCATGCATTTCATAAAAAAATCAGCAAAACAAAAAGAATGTTCGTGAATTTCCAAAATTGTTCACAATTTTCATAAAATGTTTGCCGATTCACAAAATTTTCCTGAGCTTCAAAATTGTTCATAAATTAAAAAAAATTATTCATGAATTTAGAAAAAAAATCATGAATTCATAGAATGTTCACAATTTAGAAAATTGTTTGCAAATCTGACAAAAATGTTAATGAGTTCGAAAAATGTTCGTAAAGTTGTAAAAATATTTACGAATTTGAAAAATCTCGTGATTTCAAAAAATATTCACGAAATTCGAAAAAATGTTAACAAACTTGAAATATGTTCACAAAAAATGAAAAAGAAAAACAATAAAAATAAAATAAAAAGAAGCATAAGAGGGAAAACTTAATAAAAATAAAGAAAAAAAGGATCGCCTGACTGTAACAGATTTTTTTAGGGAAATCATGACCTCTTTATTGCATGATAATTTGTGAGCCTCCATATTGGACATCCTGCATTCATGAATAATCCGCTCCACATCTCTTTGAACTCCTTACGACGGATGTTGATCTCATATAGAATCTGGTTATAGATACTTTTACTTCCTCCATTAATCTGTTTAACTAACGCTTCTGCGTCCCATGCAATAACTAATAAGCCTTCGAAGGTTCAGATCGGCTGCGAAGGAAAGACCCTCCAAACATGCCATTGCTTCACGCGTTCCGGGGTCATCACAGCTGTCAATGATATGCGCGGACGAGCCAAGGTAAACTCCTTGGCGTCTCGGCACACGGTGGGGGCTGTACCCTTGCAACTGTTCTTAGCTATTCCTCCTTCTCTACATTTTGAGATAATAAAAGCGCCCTTTATCGAAAAAGCTATTCCTCCATCTACATTAATTTTGACCATACCTTCCATTGGAGGGATCCACTCTGGCACCTGCATTGACCGTGGTATAGTTGTACCGCTTCTGTCAAGCGTCTGCCATGATGTGCGGTCTGAAACTATGAATTGCCTCCGGGCTCTCGAAGATCGATTCATGGATTCTTTTCTGCCTTGCGCTCCAAATTGCTCACAAAGAAATGATGAGCTTTGTAAATTCTGCATGTGGCAGCGTTTCAAGCATGTGAAATAGCCATTCCTCTGCTTTTGAGCATGCTGTCATGCTCATATATGCTCCGTAAGTGTGTCGTTGACAAGTGCCCACACACATCTTGCCATAGTGCAGTCGAGTAATGAGTGTCGCCATGTGTCGTTCTCTGCACCACATAGTTCACACCTTGCTGAAGTAGCCATCTTCCGGTGGTGCAGCACTGCTCCTGACGGCATGGATCGCTGGGCTAGCCGCCACACAAATACACGGATTTTTGACGGAACTTTGATCTTCCATAAGGTTGTCCACGCCTTCTCTGAGCGGCTTGAGCTTAAACTTGGCCTACCTTCTAGCCAATCCTCTCACACTTTTTTCATTGTAACCAACATATGGTAACATGATCTTACCGAAAATGCTCCTGTTTTCTCGTGATGCAATGCCCAAAAATTCTCCTATTGAACCGAAGTGATGGGAATGCGTAGTATCGCTTCAACGTCCATGGGAAGGAAGTGCCTGGCGAGCTCTGTCCTGACCCGCCATCCCGATGTTGCATCAATTAACTCAAACACGAACTCGGGTGGGGAACTGGAGTCAAGCATTCCGTACGCGGGATCCAATTCTGTCGCCATACATATGTGGAGGCCCAACTTGAGAATGTATCGGCCCTCCACCAGTGCCCGCCAGATTTGGGAGGGCGAAGATCCAAGGTTAGTCTACAAAATGTCTGTTTTCGGGAAGTACACAGACTTAAGAATATTTGAAAGTGTTATTTTCACAGCCCCCCTTATATTATTTGGACACCCCTTACTGAAGTGAATTGAGCTATTTGCCAAAGTAACCCGTTGACCTGATGCCTAACAATAAGCATCCGGAACTTGTCTGATCTTTGCCGTACAGGCCTTTGCAAAAAGCAAGCTGTCGTGTACAAATAAGAGATGATTGATCCAGAATTTCGGTCCTCATTAATAATAAGAAAAAAGTAGCGAGAAAGATAGTATAGTTGAAGGTTAGACGGGCCGGGCCCTCTAGTCTAGTCTAGAGAGAAGAAAGGGCCGATGATGATGATGATGCTGGCTATACGTTAGACCCAATACGCGAGATCGTGGCCCAGTACGCGCGACCGTTAAAAAAAAACTAATTCCCCATTTTTTTGTCTCAAAAAAAAAACTAATTCCCCATTTCCTCTCCCCTCCCACCCCCAACCCCGATCGATCGATCGACCCAGACCGCCCGCCTAGGGTTTCCACCGCCGCCAGCCCGCCGCTCCGCCGCTCCGCCGTCCCCATCCCCACGTCCGTCGCCCCGTCGCCCTCGCCTCTCCGCCCCAACCAAGGTGCTCCCTCCCTCCCTCCGCGCCCACCCCAACCAAGCTTCTCCTCTCCCCGCCCCGCCCCGCCCCGCCCCAAGGCTGCTCTACAATTCCTCCCTTCCATCTGCTAGCTAGGTCTAGGTCTAGGTCGAGCTGCCACCCGACCCGACCCCAGTACGTAGTGGTGAAGGAAATGGGGTACCTCGTGCTAGGGATTCTGTGATTATCTTCTGCTAGGGATTGTTTATTAGATGCAAATCTCTCACCGTATTCACTGAATTCCCTTCCTTCATGGCAACGCAAAATTGACTTTACTTCCATTTGACTGCACTGCATCCATGATATCATCTCTTCTGTTTGTTACTGTCGCCTGGAGTAGAGTAGATGCAGCATATTATCCAGCGGCAGGACCAGGGCAGGTAGTGATGAATCTATGTACCCTTTCCTTTGTATAAGCAACACCTCACCTGTTTGTATAAGCAGGACCAGGACCAGGGCAGGTCTGTCTACCACTATGCTGCTGGCTGCTAAGGTTTGGCTTCTACCAAGCAGGCCGGTGATTTTCTTTCTTTCTTTCTAATAAAACCCTGAACCAGAGCTCAAGAAAATATGCCCCATGGTCACAGCCATGAAGCGACAGTCTGTATGCTCTTAACTGTACGCTGTTTGCAGTCACCATCTTCTCTTCTGCGATACACTCCTCAACCACTCGGTCCTGGATACTTATTCACCTTGTGTTTTGTTTTCAAACTCAAGCACTTGGCAGCAGCTAAAGTTCAGATATGTACGTGTCCTGTCCTGCGTGCCTCCTAGGACGGCTGCATTTCCTCAATGCTGAAATCTGCACATTTTTGTATGCTGTCCTGACTAGCTCGTTTGTTTACGTTGGATTGGAAGGGTGCCTCAGATGCAAACTTTTTATTACCAAGTTAAATTATTACGCACATTTTTTCTTTTTTGAGGTTTTTTAATTTACAAGTAACTAATGGATGTGTCTGTTTCTGTTTCAGATTGCGGCTATCACCGGTTCATGCATTTTTGGTGGACAATCTTCAGTTGAACCTGAGTGTTGACTCGCTCTTCCGTTGCCAACGATGTCCGGCTTGCTCAATGTACTTGCTTATCCAATTCAAATCTTGTAACTGGAGGACTACCATGCATTCACTACATATATACGCTTTCCAATTCTGTCTGTCTACTAGGTTTTGTTATTACTTGTCTTGATGATAACTTGATGCTTTCTTCCCTTGGCAGTCAAATCTTAACACTTCCACATCGAACCTTCCAGACTCATCCGGACGGCCATTCACAACATCCTTTTCTGGCCAATCTGGATCAGTTCAAGGTTTCCATCACTCTGGTGAGCATACGATTCATACACTAGCTCGGTTAGTGCATTGACCTAGTGCGCCATCCACTGAGTACACCTTCTTAACTCTTGTCATTTTCTGCATTTTTCAGGTCTGCACAACATTCATGGAAATTACAGTCTTCCAAATATGCCCGGATCACTTGCACAAAGGAATGCTGCGATGAGTGGCCTTCCATCCTCCGGTGTTCAACAGCCTGGAGGGAGCATTTCTGGGAGATTTGCTTCAAACAACCTCCCTGTTGCCATGTCTCAGGTTCGAATGCCCCACCTTTGTGGAGGTTTGCAGCATTATTATTCATATACTTTGAAACATCATGAACATGCATGTTAATGGGTTTGCAATCTAATCAACAATTTTGTTGGCTTAATTATGACATACTCTTCTTGCTGTGGTTTCATGTGGAGGATGATGATTTTTACTGTCTTACTGTGGTTTCTTTTGCAGATTCCTCATGCACATTCAGGTGTCAGTGGTAGAGGAATGAATGTTGGTGGAGGTCAAGCATTCAGCAGTGGAATGAACATGGGTGGGACCATTCAAGGTTTGTCCTCAAACTTGGGCACCAGTGGTAATCGAAATTCTGTTCCTGGCAATCCAGCTTTAGGAAACCTGGGTCCACGTATTACAAGCTCCGCGGGAAACATTGTGGGTGGAAGTAACATTGGAAGAAATATAAGCTCTGGTGGATTGTCGGTGCCGAGTATCTCATCACGCATCGATTTTAGTGGCAATGCTGCAAGTGGAAGACTAAATGTGCAAGGATCCAACAGGATGATGAATGGCCTTATTCCGCAAGGTAGTTTACCTAACCGTAGGTTGATTTTTTTACTCCATAGATTTATGTTAAGCTTCATGTTTTAGCTTGAAATACTATTTTTAAGCATGTTTAACCATTGCTATGTTAATGCTCTGTTCCTTGACTTCTTAAGAAAAAAAGTTGGGTATATGAAATAAATGTTTAACATCCCGTATGATATAGGTTTCATTGGACCTTCTTTTTGGAAAACACAGTAGGTAGCGTTAATGTTCATGCTTCATAAATTATGAACCATGTGATGCTATAGTGTATTGCAGACTTAAATTTTGGAAGTGACACTATCTGGGGAAATAGGCATTTTGTTACCTCTGTACAATGGGAGCCAACTTTTAGAATTTAGAATTTAGAATTTTACCTTAAATATTGAAGTCCAACATTGTTGGAATTCCTGTCATCGCTATTCTTTCTTTTGCAGGGATATGTTGGCTGTTGGAAACTTTTTAATAATTAGACATAGAATCTTGTAAACAAAGGCACACATATTAAAATAAATAGAAATCAATGCTATTTTCTTAGTATTATTTGAGAATATCCATTCTATAGTTGGTCATTGCATAGTATATCTGTTCTTGCTTTTTTAGTGACTGTTACTGTACCTATTTCTTAATGTTGTTCTATTCTGTGATATTACCAATTTAAATTTATGATAGTAGCTGGGTTATGATAAAATCTTGTTTATATTTTATACAACCGTGATAGTCTCATGAGGGTGAATGATAAAAAAGCATACAGTGTGTTATTTTCTTTTGTTGAACTGCGTGTTCTCATCCAGCTTGTTCTTTTTTCTATCTCTTAACACCAGGATCGTCGCAACTGATGAATATGATTGGAAGTTCATACCCAACGTCTGGTGCTTCATTGTCCCAGAACCAAATGCAACCAGGAAATAGTTCTCTGGGTTCTATGGGGATGCTACATGACGCCAGTGACAGCGCTCCATTCGACATCAATGATTTCCCCCAATTGACTGGTCGACCTAATTCAGCTGGTGGTCCACAGGGACAATATGGTAAAATTGCTGGAAAACCGTAAATATTTCTCCTATTTTTGGAGGATTCTTTGCCAATCTCTCTTAATTGCAGGACCACTACGGAAGCAAGGAGTTGGTGTTAACTCCATTGTTCAACAAAACCAGGAGTTCAGTATTCAGAACGAAGATTTCCCCGCTTTGCCAGGATTTAAAGGTTGTTACCGTTGAACTAATTCTAGAACCTATCTGTTGATTCAGTGAGATTGTTCTCATTATGTTTTCGGTGTAGTGGAGCATGATTATTTAGTTGTGTTACTTTGTGATCTTGAAGTTCTAATATCGGCATGCCTGTTATTATGCAGCCCTGCTACTCTGTACTTATTGAACCTCAGTATTTGAACAGCTTAGTTACCAACATAATTACTCCGTCATAAAATGTTCTATCTGTGATAAAGCCCATTGGTTTTTTAGTCCTGTAGTATGAATGCCGTGATCTTCTCCTCAAGTCAACGAACTTACTACCTTTCTATATGCTTGAAAGGTATTGTTGTGTTCTCTACTTCTCTTGACACCTTGCACTGACCTAACTAGAAGGTGCAGCGACCGTTGCAGCAAAATTTATGGCACACCATTTTTGTGAATATAATCATAAAGAGATGTGAGAAGACGAGGATGCAAAGATTTCATGATAGGGCCAGCGGGGGCAAACCCCATGCAGCTGACGTGGCCTCACGGGAATGCAGAAAAATATCATGTGATGCTCTAACTGAAATTACCATGAATCATCATTAGAATATATGGTGGCCACCTAGGAAAAATGCGTGAAACGACATTTGGATAAAAGGGTCTCTCTGCAACATGCCTACGTGCGTCGCAATTCAGATGCCTATAAGTAATAAGTACCCCTAATTTTTGCGAGAAATGGAAGTATGAACTATTTGTGACATATGCAGGACAATGTTAATACATGATATGGGTATAGAGCTCTTAGTTAGTTACCTTAGGGGAAGATAATCAATTTGTCTTTCCTGCGAGAACTCGTATAGAGAATTTATTGTAAGCTTCTCATATCATGACTTATGGTTATAGATGGAAGGGCATCGTAAACCCTTCGTGTTTTCCATTGGTCCAAATCTTCATATAAAACATGAGCTAAATATTACTCCCCCTGTCCCACAATATATGACATTTTTAGAAGCTAACAGTAGGTATGATTTGAGGCATAGCAGCTAAGCCATTGGGAGGTGGTTAAGCCAATTTAATTCTGTTGCTTACTATGGTTATAATTCATTTAATCTTACTTTGGCAGTAAGTTAACTATGAGCCTCATGATCTACCACCGCGTGGACCAATGTGGATCAAAATTACATCCTGAAAATTAATTAGCTGCAGCATTTTACAGAGATTTCTGCCGAAGTTACCAATTTGGCCATCCATGCGCATACGTTGAGTCGTCAACTTTGTAAAGTGTCTCAGACAATTTGTATTCTTGTACCCGCTTCAGGGCATCAAGACAGCCATACGGATGAATACAAATAGTTGCACTTGCGTCTTTAGGCCCAAATGTAACTATACCGTCTTTTATTTTTAATAGTATTATGATTACAGTTTAGGCCAACGAACCATCTTCCTACTAAATGTAGTTTGTCGTTTTTCTGGTCAACTCTGGTGTCATTCTCCTTTAATGGTACCACGTGTTCTGCATGGTTTTAATCTTTCTATTTTTGGACCTATTATTTCCACGTGCGACATGCTCAAGCTTTAATGCTTTATAAATGTGCACGGAATAAAATAAGACCTTTGTAGCATTTCTTGAGGCTTTCAAATTCTTTCCTAAAGTATATCTTTTGGTTGATCATTGCGCTACCTTAATACATTCCTCTTTTACTCCATTTTCGGTGAGTTATACAGAATACTGACAGTTTGAATTATCAGGTGGCAGTTCAGATTATCCTATGGAGTTACATCACAAGGAACAACTTCACGAGAATGTACCTGTAATGCAAGCACAGCAATATCCTGTGGGTTCATGTCTCTGAACTTTGAATCCTTGTTTCTCCCGCTGAGCATTTATTTTGACATGTTATGAACACGTACGCAGGTGTCAAGGTCAGTTGGGTTTAATTTGGGAAGTAGCTATCAACCAAATCGTCAGCAACATCAGCAGGGTGCTGCTAATTCAGTAAGTTATATTGGAAATCTATTCCTTGAAGCGATCATCAGACATTCAACATCTCCCTCATTGTCGTCATGGTTCTGACATATTTTCTATTTTGACAATTCTTCATCTAAATAAAACTATAATGCATCATGATCAGGTTTACTGCTCATATTTATTTACCCGTAAATACATACGCAGAGTAATAATCCTCATTATGTTTTGTCAGATTCAGAGCGGTGGGCCCCAAAATATTGGACTAAGACCACTAAACTCTCAGAGTCAAACCTCTAGTCTGGGATCATACGAGCAACTGCTCCAGCAATACCAGCAGCCGCAGACTCAGAGTCCTTTCAGGTTGCAGCAGATGTCTTCTTCAGCTGCACAGACATATGCGGATCATGGTCTAAAGCCCATTCTGGGAGGCCGAACCCCACCTGATCCATACGGCTTGTTAGGATTGCTGGGAGTTATAAGGATGAATGATCCTGATTTGTCATCTCTTGCTTTGGGAATAGATTTGACAACCTTGGGTTTGAATTTGAATTCACCAGACAATCTGTACAAGACATTTGGCTCTCCATTTTCAAATGAACCAGCAAAAGGAGAACCCGAATATACTACTCCAGCTTGTTATGTGGCTGAGCAACCCCCAGCACTACAGGTAAGCTCCCGCCAATTACTACTGTTTCCCATTTCTGTCTAATGGGATCGATGTTTTAAACCAATTAATTTTCGAGAAAGGCCCAGAATCTTTCTTTGATGCAGCCGGTTCATTTGATGATAAATATATTATAACAAGTTCTGTCTTGCTGCGTGCAGCCTATGCATTTTCAGAAGTTTCAGACACTCATACTGTTATACATATTCTACAGGTACTTTTGCTAGTTGAATGTATTATTGGCTTTGGCCATTAGTTTTGGTAAAATTTAAGGTTTTATCTTTTGTCTTCTGTTTTCAGCATGCCGAAGGATGAAGCTCAAATATGTGCTGCCAATGAACTGTGAGTACATGGGTTCACTGCTTATCTCATTTAAATATCTTGTTGTCAGATGTAATAATTGGATCATCATGCATGCACTTTTTAATGTTCTTAATCTTTTACCAAGAAATATGATCTTTTTGTGATAACATTTGATAAGGGAACATACTGCTATGTCCCGATCAATTTTCTAATGCTAAAGAATGTTTAACTTGTAACCTGTCAGATACGCCCATTGACTGTCATGGATCTATAACAAAAATTTAAGTAGCCTTGTGGATTTATTTATCTTTCTGGTGAATACTGTAACTTGGCAACATTTTAATGTATTCATGATCCACTTAGCTACCTCAAGCTGCGCGAATGTTCCATTTTCATTTTCCTGGTTTTCTCTATCAAATATCAGCATTTTCTATTATTATTATTTTTTGCTAAGTTGCACAGTTTATGTTTAGCATTGCTATGCATCCTTCAAACTTCCTTGTAGGCTATCCGTTTTTGCTATCACATGTCTTCCCTAAAAATATAGCAATAATATCTTACTTATCTTAACCCTTGCCCACGACCTAGTTTAACACATCACAACTGAGCAGAGCTTGAGCAAGTAAATTTTGTATGATATGTAATGCATGTGTACTGTTTTCATCAGATATAATCGTGGATGGTATTACCATAAAGAAGCACGGCAATGGTTCACAAGAATTACTAACATGGAGCCTCTTGTCAAAACTCCTACATATGAACGGGGGTCTTATGCCTTCTTTGATCAAGGCAATTGGGAGACAGTCCGTAAGGTACTTGCATCCGTCTGGTGAATGATTATCCAGCATCTCTACGCGCACACTTGTTGCATTGCATATGATGATAGTTGAGCATGTGTGTTGATTTGCTGCAGGATAACTTTGTTCTCCATTATGAGCTAGTAGAGAAAAGGCCAAGTCTCCCTTCCGTATCCCAAATTGTTAGGTGAAAATTTTCTGGGTAAGGTCTTCCTTCCTGGCTACAAATATATTTTAGTTCTTGTTTCTGTGTATAGAGCAAACATCTCACTGTTGTATGCAATGCAATATAAAAAAATTTCAGGTACCTCCTGACTCTAGCTTTCTTGTACATGAATAGGGAGCTTTCTTTACAAACATAGTGAAGCGACATTGCCCTAATTTGTCAAGGTAGATACTCTCTTCTGCAGTGAAAGACTTATATTAATGTCGGTTGAACAGCACTTTGGGTTATTTATGTAGGCAACTACTTATTAGGTAGGAAGAAATATTCCATGTGGCCATTGTAGGAAAGAAAATGCCTCTATCTAATTAAATATAAAAGAAGAGGGCACCTGCGGAGGCGGGGCCTCGAACGCGGGTGGGCCAAGCACTGACTCATGCTGCTAGCACAAGGCAGCAACTGTTGTGCCTTGGTTCTCATTAGGAAAGAAAATATGTTAACATGTTGCAAGTAGCGGTAATACGCACTCTGAGGCCAGGGTCAGCTGCACTGTCCTGGACGGAAAAAATCAAACAAATACTAGAAAAATTCCAAGCCGGCTTTCTTTTGTTTAGAACAGAACTGGGTACCGCTCTGGTATTTGCAGTGAAATGTGTATATAAATGTAGTTTAAACAGCACTTGTGGTTGTCGTTGGGAAAGATAGTATGTTAACGTAGTAGTTTCTGTTTGCTGGAAAGTGAGAAGCCTCGAGGGTCCCTGTTGCTTTTATGCATGCACTTGACAATTAATCCCTGATACCCGTGGGTCTTATTTCATTTGGCATGATGTTTCTTTCAAGTATATTATATTCGCCGCTTTGCTAATAATGATAGTACAAAAGTTGAGTTTTCTAGTGTTGAGCGTGGTATCCTATTCGATTCGATTGACTGACTAGGTTGACTTTTGTTGACAGCAGGCCAGGCTATATATATAGTGAATGAATGAGGAAGTATCTTGTGTCAGTCATGTCGATATGCGGAGAGGAGGAGGAGGAGGAGGCTAGAGCAGGAAGTGAAAAAAGGTGGTGTTTGTAATTATAGTTGTTGGGAGGAGGAAAATTGAAGGAAGGATGGATGGATGGTAGCGTTGGCCGTTAAACTTTACATTTACATTTACATTTACATTTACATAGCTGCTGCTTCTTCTTTTACATGTATGTGTGTCTCCTACAGTGCTCCTTTACAAAAACAGTTTAGGAGTAGTCGGCCGTGTGCATTGGCATTGGCATTGGCATTGGCATTGCATGGATGGTTTATATTTAAACTCAAATCAACCAAACCAAACAAAAGAAAACAATTGGAGACTCGTTGAGTTATGCATCTGCTGTGTGTGATTCCCAATTTCTCGAAAGAAAAAGAATTGCAGTATGGCACGGCGGTGGTAAAATGTAACGGGTTAGAGGAGCATGGTGCAGCACAACACTAGTTGTGGTGCTCATCTTGATCTGAGAAGAAGAAGCTTTCCTTGACTCCTTCCAGCTCTGATCAACCTGGGAGCTTCGTCCAGAAAATCAATGCCTCCTTTCAAATCCTGGGAGCTTCGTCCAGAAAATCAATCGCAAATATGAATCGTCCGTCTCCTTTGGTTATCAAAGAGTGACCACTCTTCCAATTCCTCCACTCCACTCATCTCATTTGGTTATGAATTGCGTGGTCACAAACGTGTTGTGTTTCTTCAACACTAGAATCTTTTGACCTCAACATTCTCTTGTTTCTTTCCCTCCCTCCCTCCCTCCCTCCCTAGGTGCCACCAGATCAAACATAACCAACGTGTTGAACACTAGAATCTTTTGACCTCAACATTCTCTTGTTTCTTTCCCTCCCTCCCTCCCTCCCTCCCTAGGTGCCACCAAATCAAACATAACCAACGTGTTGAACACTAGACTCTTTTGACCTCAACATTCTCTTGTTTCTTTCCCTCCTTCCCTCCCTCCCTCCCTAGGTGCCACCAGATCAAACATAACCAACGTGTTGAACACTAGACTCTTTTGACCTCAACATTCTCTTGTTTCTTTCCCTCCCTCCCTCCCTCCCTCCCTAGGTGCCACCAGATCAAACATAACCAACGTGTTGAACACTAGACTCTTTTGACCTCAACATTCTCTTGTTTCTTTCCCTCCCTCCCTCCCTCCCTCCCTAGGTGCCACCAGATCAAACATAACCAACGTGTTGAACACTAGACTCTTTTGACCTCAACATTCTCTTGTTTCTTTCCCTCCCTCCCTCCCTCCCTCCCTAGGTGCCACCAAATCAAACATAACCAACGTGTTGAACACTAGACTCTTTTGACCTCAACATTCTCTTGTTTCTTTCCCTCCTTCCCTCCCTCCCTCCCTAGGTGCCACCAAATCAAACATAACCAACGTGTTGAACACTAGACTCTTTTGACCTCAACATTCTCTTGTTTCTTTCCCTCCTTCCCTCCCTCCCTCCCTAGGTGCCACCAAATCAAACATAACCAACGTGTTGAACACTAGACTCTTTTGACCTCAACATTCTCTTGTTTCTTTCCCTCCTTCCCTCCCTCCCTCCCTAGGTGCCACCAAATCAAACATAACCAACGTGTTGAACACTAGACTCTTTTGACCTCAACATTCTCTTGTTTCTTTCCCTCCTTCCCTCCCTCCCTCCCTAGGTGCCACCAAATCAAACATAACCAACGTGTTGAACACTAGACTCTTTTGACCTCAACATTCTCTTGTTTCTTTCCCTCCTTCCCTCCCTCCCTCCCTAGGTGCCACCAAATCAAACATAACCAACGTGTTGAACACTAGACTCTTTTGACCTCAACATTCTCTTGTTTCTTTCCCTCCTTCCCTCCCTCCCTCCCTAGGTGCCACCAAATCAAACATAACCAACGTGTTGAACACTAGACTCTTTTGACCTCAACATTCTCTTGTTTCTTTCCCTCCTTCCCTCCCTCCCTCCCTAGGTGCCACCAAATCAAACATAACCAACGTGTTGAACACTAGACTCTTTTGACCTCAACATTCTCTTGTTTCTTTCCCTCCTTCCCTCCCTCCCTCCCTAGGTGCCACCAAATCAAACATAACCAACGTGTTGAACACTAGACTCTTTTGACCTCAACATTCTCTTGTTTCTTTCCCTCCTTCCCTCCCTCCCTCCCTAGGTGCCACCAAATCAAACATAACCAACGTGTTGAACACTAGACTCTTTTGACCTCAACATTCTCTTGTTTCTTTCCCTCCTTCCCTCCCTCCCTCCCTAGGTGCCACCAAATCAAACATAACCAACGTGTTGAACACTAGACTCTTTTGACCTCAACATTCTCTTGTTTCTTTCCCTCCTTCCCTCCCTCCCTCCCTAGGTGCCACCAAATCAAACATAACCAACGTGTTGAACACTAGACTCTTTTGACCTCAACATTCTCTTGTTTCTTTCCCTCCTTCCCTCCCTCCCTCCCTAGGTGCCACCAAATCAAACATAACCAACGTGTTGAACACTAGACTCTTTCCCTTTGTAGATGCCCACCAAATCAACACAACCAACGTGTTGAACACTAGATTCTTTTGACATGAAATATTCTCACGTCTCTTTCCCTCTGTAGGTTCCACAAAATCAACATAACCAACCTTCTGGAATATGCGGGTAGCTATCTCAAAAAACAATCAACAACTTCAAAAAAGCAGACAAATCTTTCATGCGATGCAGCTGAATTCCTTGATGGCACCCAGTCCATCAATCCTCCAATATTATTACTCATTGTACAAGGAGTAAGGTTGTGTGGGAATCTGCAATAGTGGAGCTCCACCTCCCAAACAGCAGATGCCACATAGCAATAGGCCATTGTATGAGGTGTTGCCGCCGGATGTATGTGGGTTATGTGGCCATCCCCTCTTTGCCAAATTGTTAGCTGATATGGTCTTTTCTTGAATGTTTAGTGGTCAGAGTATATATAGGCGAAAGAAGTAGGTCGGTGGAGCTACGAGGGGCCCACGAGGGTGGGGGGCGCGCCCGCCCCCTGGGCGCGCCCTCCTGCCTCGTGGCCGCCTCGTTGTGTCTCTGACTTCCACTCCAAGTCTCCTGGACTGTGTTTGTTCCAAGAAAGATCTTCGCGAAGGTTTCGCTCCGTTTGGATTCCATTTGATATTCCTTTTCTGCAGAACACTGAAATAGGCAAAAAAACAGCAACTGGCACTGGGCCTCCGGTTAATAGGTTGGTTTCTTGAATACTACTCTTTTGACCTGAACATTCTCTTGTTTCTTTCCCTCCTTCCCTCCCTCCCTCCCTAGGTGCCACCAAATCAAACATAACCAACGTGTTGAACACTAGATTCTTTCCCTTTGTAGATGCCCACCAAATCAACACAACCAACGTGTTGAACACTAGATTCTTTTGACATGAAATATTCTTACGTTTCTTTCCCTCTGTAGGTTCCACAAAATCAACATAACCAACCTTCTGGAATATGCGGGTAGCTATCTCAAAAAACAATCAACAACTTCAAAAAAGCAGACAAATCTTTCATGCGATGCAGCTGAATTCCTTGATGGCACCCAGTCCATCAATCCTCCAAGATTATTACTCATTGTACAAGGAGTAAGGTTGTGTGGGAATCTGCAACAGTGGAGCTCCACCTCCCAAACAGCAGATGCCACATAGCAATAGGCCATTGTATGAGGTGTTGCCGCCGGATGTATGTGGGTTATGTGCCCATCCCCTCTTTGCCAAATTGTCAGCTGATATGGTCTTTTCTTGAATGGTCAGTGGTCAGAGTATATATAGGCAAAGGAAGTAGGTCGGTGGAGCTACGAGGGATCCACGAGGGTGGGGGCGCCCCCTCCTGCCTCGTGGCCGCCTCGTTGCGTCTCTGACTTCCACTCCAAGTCTCCTGGATTGCGTTTGTCCCAAGAAAGATCCTCGCGAAGGTTTCGTTTCGTTTGGATTTCGTTTGATATTCCTTTTCTGCAAAACACTGAAATAGGCAAAAAAACAGCAACTGGCACTGGGCCTCCGGTTAATAGGTTGGTCCAAAAAGTAATATAAAAGAGCATATTAAAGCCTATTAAACATCCAAAACAGATAATATAATAGCATGAATTATAGATACGTTGGAGACGTATAAGCGGACGCATCCGGCCTCTCCCCCGAGGAGTGGCTTTCCCGTAACGACTTAGAAGACCAACTCTCCGTCATCTACACCAACGAGGAGGCCTATTGGTGCTTGCGTAGCTCCCAGAAATGGGTCTTGAAGGGTGACGCGAACGCTGCCTACTTTCAGGCCATTGCGAATGGCCGCCGTAGACGCAACACCATCCCACTCCTCTGGGGTGGCGAGACCCTCCTGCAATCCCCGGTTGACATTAGGGCACACGTCGACGGTTCTACAGGTCCTTGTTCTCCTCCGCTCCTAGGAGCGGACTATCTGTGGCCCTCGATTGCTGGACCGACAACCAGCTAGTTTCCTCCATGGAGAACGAGGCCCTTACTGCCCCTTCTCTAAGGGCGAGGTCTGGGCAGCCATTAGAGGCATGAACCCTACCTCGGCCCCTGGTTCGGATGGCCTTCCGGTCAAATTCTTCCAGTCCTTTTGGAATGTGATTAAGCCTGAGATCATGGCCATCTTCGATGAGTTCTACATTGGGTTCATCGACCTCGGGCGCCTCAACTATGGGATCATTTCGCTCATCCCCAAAGTGTCTAGGGCGTCCGACATCCGCCAGTTCTGATCGATCACGGTTATCAATGTGATCTTCTGGATTCTGGCTAAAGGGTACGCCAATAGGGTGACCCTGCTCGCCGACCACATTACTGCTACCTCTTGAGCATGTGTTGGTTTTCCCTTGAAGAGAAAACAGTGATGCAACAAAGTAGCGTAAGTATTACCCTTGGTTTTTGAGAACCTATGTATGAATCCAGTAGGGGACTACACACAAATCCCTAATACCTGCACAAACAATTAAGAACCTTGCAACCAACGCGATAAAGGGGTTGTCAATCCCTTCACGGCCACTTGCAAAAGTGAGATCTGATAAAGATAATAAGATAAATATTTTTGGTATTTTTGTTGTATAGATTGAAAAGTAAATATTGCAAAATAAATGGCGACAGGAATAGCTAGTTGACGGAAGATTAATATGATGGAAAATAGACCCGGGGGCCATAGGTTACACTAGTGGCTTCTTTCAGGACATCATATATTACGGTGGGTGAACAAATTACTGCCGAGCAATTGATAGAAAAGCGCATAGTTATGAGAATATCTAGGCATGATCATGAAGATAGGCATCACGTCCATGACAAGTAGATTGAAACGATTCTGCATCTACTACTATTACTCCACTCATCGACCGTTGTCCAACATGCATCTAGAGTATTAAGTTCATAAGAACAGAGTAACACATTAGGCAAGATGACATGATGTAGAGGGATAAACTCAAGCAATATGATATAAACCCCATCTTTTTATCCTCGATGGCAACAATACAATACGTGTTGTTTCCCTTTCTATCACTGGGATCGAGCACCACAGGATTGAACTCAAAGCTAAGCACTTCTCCTATTGCAAGAAAGATCAATCTAGTAGGCCAAACCAAACTGATAATTCAAAGAGACTTGCAAAGATATTTAAATCATGCATAAAATAATTCAGAGAAGAATCAAATATTGTTCACAGATAATCTTGATTATAAACCAAAATTCATCGAATCTTGGCAAACACACCGCAAAAAGTATTACATCGAATAGATCTCCAAGAAGATTGAGGAGAACTTTGTATTGAGATCCAAAGAGAGAGAAGAAGCCATCTGGCAAATAACTATGGACCCGAAGGTCTGTGGTAAACTACTCACGCATCATCGGAGATGCCATGGTGTTGATGTAGAAGCCCTCCGTGATCGAATCCCCCTCCGGCGAAGCGCCGAAAAAGGCCCCAAGATGGGATCTCACGGGTATAGAAGGTTGCGGCGGTGGAAAAAGTGCTTCGTGGCTCTCCCTGAAGGTTTCATGGTGTAAGAGTATATATAGGCGAAGGAAGTAGGCCGGTGAAGCTGCGAGGGGCCCACAAGGGTGGGGGCACACCCTCCTGCCTCGTGGCCGCCTCGTGGCTTCCTTGACCTCCACTCCAAGTCTCCTAGATTGCGTTTGTTCCAAAAACGATCCTCGCGAAGGTTTCATTCCGTTTGGATTCCGTTTGATATTCCTTTTCTGCGAAACACTGAAATAGGCAAAAAAGCAACAATTTGCACTGGGCTTTCGGTTAATAGGTTAGTCCCAAAAATAATATAAAAAGGTATATTAAAGCCCATTAAACATCCAAAACAGATAATATAATACTCCCTCCGTCCGGAAATACTTGTCATTGAAATGGATGTATTTAGATGTATTTTAGTTCTAGATACATCCATTTTCATTCATTTTGATGACAAGTATTTCCGGACGGAGGGAGTAGCATGGAACAATAAAAAATTATAGATACGTTGGAGACGTATCAAGCATCCCCAAGCTTAATTGTGGCTCGTCCTCGAGTAGGTAAATGATAAAAACAATTTTTTTAATGTGGAATGCTCCTAACATAATTTTCAATGTAATTCTCTTTATTGTGGCATGAATGTTCATATCCAAAAGATTGAAGATAGAAGTTTAATATTGACATAAAAATAGTAATACTTCAAGCATACTAACCAAGCAATTATGTCTTATCAAAATAACATAGCCAAAGAAAGTTTATCCCTACAAAATCATATAGTTTGGCCATGCTTCATTTTCGTCACACAAAATGATCCCATCATGCATAACTCCGATGACAAACCGAGCAATTGGTTCATACTTTTTAACGTGTTTCAGCCTTTTCAACCCTTACGCAATAGATGAGCGCAAGCCATGGATATAGCACTATAGGTGAAATAACATATGATGATGGGGGTTATGTGAGAAGACAAAAAAGGAGAAAGTCTCACATTGACGCGGTTAATCAACGGACTATGGAGATGCCCATCAATTGATGTAAATGCGGGGAGTAGGGATTGTCATGCAACGAATGCACTGGAGCTATAAGTGTATGAAAGCTCATCAACAGAAACTAAATGGGTGTGCATCCAACTTGCTTGCTCACGAAGACCTAGGGCATTTTGAGAAAGCTCATCATTGGAATATACAAGCCAAGTTCTATAATGAAAGATTCCCACTAGTATATGAAAGTGACAAAATAATAAACTCTCTATCATGAAGATCATGGTGCTATTTTGAAGCACAAGTGTGAAAAAACGATAGTAACATTGTCCCTTCTCTCTTTTTCTCTTTTTTTGTTTGGGCTTTTTTGGCCTCTTTTTTTTATTTCATAGTCTCCATCATTATTTCCTCACATGGGACAATGCTCTAATAATGATGATTATCACACTTTTATTTACTCATAACTCAATTTTACAACTCGATACTAGAACAAAAATATGACTCTATGTGAATGCCTCCGACGGTGTACCGGGATATGCGATGAATCAAGAGCGACATGTATGAAAGAATTATGAAAGTGGTTTAGCCACAAATACGGTGTCAACTACATGATCATGCAAAGCAATATGACAATGATGGAGCGTGTCATAATAAACGAAACAGTGAAAAGTTGCATGGCAATATATCTCAAAATGGCTATGGAAATGCCATAATAGGTAGGTATGCTGGCTGTTTTGAGGAAGATATAAGGAGACTTCTGTGTGATAGAGCGTATCGTATCACGGGATTTGGATGCACCGGGAAAGTTTGCACCAACTCTCAAGGTGAGAAAGGGCAATGCACGGTACCGTAGAGGCTAGCAAATTTCGGAAAGGTAAGAGTGTGTATGATCCATGGACTCACATTAGTCATAAAGAACTCATATACTTATTACAAAAGTTTATTAGCCCTCTAAGCAAAGTACTACTACGCATGCCCCTAGAGGGATAGATTTGTAGGAAAAGACCGTCGCTCGTCCCCGACGCCACTCATAAGGAAAGCACTCAAAGAGCACCCCATGCTTCAAATTTGTCACACAACATTTACCATACGTGCATGCTACGGGACTTGCCAACTTTAACACAAGTATTTCTCAATTTCACAATTACCCAACTAGCATGACTCTAACATTACCACCTTTATATCTCAAAACATCTGTCAAGTATCAAATTTATCATAGTATTTAATGCACTCTATTTGAAAGTTTTTATTATACCCATTTTGAATGCCTATCATTTAGGACTAATTTTATAGCCAAAGCAAACTACCATGCTGTTCTAAAAGACTCTCAAAATAATATAAGTGAAGCATGAGAGATCACTAATTTCTATAAAATAAAACCACCACCGTGCTTTAAAAAAATATAAGTGAAGCACTAGAGCAAAATTATCTAGGTCAAAATATATAAGTGAAGCACATAGAGTATTCTAATAAATTCTGATTCATGTGTGTCTCTCCCAAAAGTGAAGCACATAGAGGATTCATGTAGCACTATTCATTTTGGAGGCTGTCTGTGTTGCCGGCCGCTGGCTGTGTTGCCGGTGAGGACGTGTAGGCCGCTGGCTCTGTTGCTGGCGTGAACTAGGGCTGCTGGCCTGAACTAGGGCTTGGTATTTCGAACGTTGTTGTTTTTTAAAATGGAGGCGGACAAGATGGGGCCAAATGATGCGGCCGTGCGCTGGGCGCACGGCCACCGCATCCCAGGACAGGCCCGGACACGACCCCATTGCCCTATCCAAACGGACAGAATTCGGGCAAAACGGACGTCCGTTTGGGGTCGCGCGGTGGAGTTGGCCTTAGGGCCTCTCCAACAGGGACACCTATTCCTCCATTGTCCAGTTTGGCTCTCGTGTTGGGTCGGATGCGGGCGAGTGTAAAAAAAACCCTAGTCCAGTCCCAAAATCGTGGGATAAAGCAGGGGAGTTCGGAGTAGGCCACACCGGACCCTGACAGTCCGGTGCACATTAAAGCCCTTTCCATGAAGCCAGCAGTTCTCTCTGGTCCACAGTAAAGCTCACTAATCTGCCTACCTGCCAGTGGCGAGGCTTGACCAAGATCTTGGGAAGGCTAAACAAAATATATAGGCTGGGAGGGGGGGGGGGGCAAACATACAAACTTTCACAACCCAAGACCCCGTCCGCTCGCCGTCACCATGGCGTACCAGAAGATGACATGGCATTAGGCCAACTCCACCGCACGACCCCAAACGGATGTCCGATTTGGCCGGATTTCGTCTCTTTGGGGCGGCAATGGGTTCGCCCATGTCCACTTCTGTCCATTGGGGTGTTGGTGCACCCAACGCGCGGCCGCACTCCAAATCATGTCCGGGGTGGACATGATTAAAAAACAAAAAACTAAAATGAAATGCCCAAAAAGAGTAAATAAACTCAAATATAAAAACATAAAACACAAATTAACCATCACGGCCACAAAACGTCCCAGTTCCACGGTTCACATTGCCATAATTAACATAAAAAACAAAATAAAACCGCCGCCTGCGCGCTCCTGTTGTGCCAGTCGATGCCGTGGCCGTCGCCGTCTTCAGTGGCCGCCGTTGTCGTCGTCGTCGCGGTCGATGTAGTCCGAAGGCGTCCAGAGGTGGGACGGGGTGTCCAAGAGCACGGAATCGGGGGCGTACCTCGAGTCATAGTACAGGTCGTCCGGCATGAGGCGGCGGCGACGCTCGATCTCCTCGCGGCGCGCACGACCGCTCGTCGGGACCGGCAGGATCGGGACCCGGTCGGCGGAGAGATGCCAGTTATTGGGGAGGTGGACGTCGCTCCACGGGAGCGGCGTCCTCGTCTCCCAATAACGACGGCATACATCCGCGCTGATGTACTACCGGTCGCGCTCGCCGCCGGCCGTAGGGCCGATGGTGAATGGAGCAGGCGTGGGGTCCCGACGCGCTGGTGATGCGGGCTCCTCTTTCATGGAGCCGCGGCGGCGGCCCAAGGACGAGCCAGCCTCGCGGTCGTGCTTTCCCTTGCGGCCGTAGTTCAAGAACCCCATGGCGGCGAGGCGGCCGGCCGACGAGATCGAGGACGGGGAGAGGATAAGCTAGGGTTTGGGGGCGTGTCGGGTTTCGAGGAGGCAGCACGGGCTGAAGTGTGGAGTGTGGACGACGACCGGTCCAAGGCTTCCCCATCTAAGAAGGATGACGACCGTTCGCCTGGGCGGATGACGGGTGGGGCCAACCGCGCGTGCGCATTAATGTCAGACAGTGGGAGGTAGGTGGTCGCCTGCCACGCGGCCCCGAAGCGGACAAGCGGCGCGTCCGTTTGCTGTCCGCCGCGACCCAAACCCAGCGCGCGCATGTTTGCGTTCGAAATGGGTCGGCCCGGACACAAAACAGACCAGATGGGTCCAGCCCGTCGCGTGCTGGGCCGTCTAGCTTGTCCCCTTTTATCCCAAACGAACGGGGCCGGATGGAATATGGCCGCGCGGTGGAGCTGGCCTTAGATGGTCACACCGGGGCGGGGCGCTGAAATCGCGTAAGGGCCGACGCGTGGTTGAGTTGGAGATGCACTAATGCTTTTATTCACGTGGGTCCATTCCATCCCATCCCATCCCATCCCATCCCAACAGAGAGAGAGAGGGGTTATGACATCATTCATTAGTGGGCTATGTTGGGGCGGGCCACTCGTTGGCGTTTCTTCTTGGGCCGGGCCGGGCCGCCCACTGGATGGATGGATGGATGGGCGGCCCATAGGTGCGGTGCGGTGCGTTTCGTTGTCATCATCATTATCCATCCTCTGAATTCTAGAAAAATAAGAAAAAATCATTATCCTCTCTCTGTTTCTCCTCCTCTTCCCCCGCCACCGCCACCGCCACCGCCCGCCAGCCATCTCCGGCAAGCCGCCGCTCTGTACTGTACTGTACTGTACTGTACAAAGAGGGAGGTTGAGTGGAGCGGATGGGGATACATATACAGAGGGCGCTCGTCTCCGGCCAGCCAGCGCTGCTATGCCCCTCTGGATGGCCATCGTCTCTGAGCAGCAGCAGCAGCAGCAGGACTGCTTCTGCTTCTTCCTCCCCATGGGCAGGGGCAGGGGCAGGGGCAGGGGCAGGGGTAGGAACCACCAAGCCCAACGCCATCATCATCCCCGTCCTCGCCAAGGATTTCACAAGGCGGCGGCGCACCGGCACATCAATTTCCCCTCTCCACGCGCTGCCTCTTTCCAAGGAGGAGGAGGAGGAGGAGGAGGAGGACAATGCTCTCTTGTTGTAAGATTCATTTTCCTTGTATGGGACTTTTAAGATACTACTAAGGATACACACTTGCTTGCTAATAAGATAGATACTACTCCTAGATGCTTACCTACCTACCTTGGACCCAAATCTATCTATGTTGCAATCATATGTTTCTGCTGCCTTTTGTATCTAACATAACAACAACAATCCAACAAATACGCAGCAGCAGCAGCGGCACTGTCGGCATCGACCTCATTCTTCTAGCCCTGCCTGCAGTCTTAGGCCAGGCCATCGACCCCATGGCGCAACTCATGGAGACCGCCTACATCGGCAAATTAGGTTGGTAATTTTTTACTCACTAACAACTCTTGTCGTTCGTTCGAGACCGCCCATCATCAATCAATGCCACTCATCAACTCATGTTCCTTGTATGCCAATTGCAATTAGTAATATCATCATGTCTATTTGGCACTTAAGTGCTAAAACCTTTAATTATCTATCTATCACCATAAGCCTCTTCTACTACAGTGGTGAAATACTATGACACCCAGACAGATTGGTATTACCTACCTCATATGGGACGGACGCCTTAGGAAGGAATGTTACTGCCTACACTCTCAACTGAAGGTGTCTTGTAGACACACATCCCTGCTGCATGAAAGCAACTTGTTAGTTATATTCTCTGTCTAAATCTTGGCATTATCTTCTCAAGGTGCTCTGGAGCTAGCATCGGCTGGCATTGGTGTCGCTATTTTTAACATCCTGTCCAAGATTTTCAACATCCCCTTGTTGAGCATAGCAACCTCATTTGTGGCAGAGGACATTTCCAAGAACGCTACCAAGCATTCTACTTCAGGTAACAGGATCCATCTGCTCAAGCTCAATAAAAAAATAGTTTTGTGTGCAACTCTGCTTCTTCAGACAATGCAACTTCAACTCTCCTCTACGCGTTGCAGGCAAACTGCAGCTGCCATCCGTGTCGTCGGCTTTGGTTTTAGCTGCTGCGATTGGTACAATCGAAGCATTGGCATTGTTCCTAGGATCAGGACTGTTTCTTAAACTAATGGGCGTGTCACCTGTATGTATGTCTATATATCATGATGGTGCCTGTTACCATTTATGCGTTTTTCTTTCTCTCCTTAATTTATGCGCATTATGAGCAATGGATTTCACTCCTTAACTGGATTCAGAACAGTGAATTTCACTTCTGCTTGTTAGCAGAAAGTCTAAGTTTACTTCTTACACAGGCCTCTCCGATGTATGCTTCTGCGCGGCTCTTTCTTTCGCTGAGAGCCTTAGGAGCACCTGCAAATGTGATTATGTTAGCAGTGCAGGGTATCTTTCGTGGATTCAAGGATACAAAGACTCCCGTACTTTTTATAGGTAATAACTACCTCATCGTTTGCTTACTGGCATTGTGTTCTCACCAGTTGTGAGTGCAAAAGCTACCTTTTGATGCACATAATGGTGGTGTCCCCCTAAGTTGATGATATTTTCCTCTTATATTCCTGTCAAATATTTTGCAGTAACACACCAGTACTGCCTTTTTTGTGTCTATGTTCCACTTTCCAATGCCAAAGCCCATGAATAGTTTATCATTCACGCATTTGCACATTGATGCTGTTTGTAAGCAAGTCTCATTTGAATTGGAAGCGTTCCATACAGCTATCTGATGTAAAAAAGCCTCCTTTCTTGCAGACTTGCTGATTATTTAAAACACCTGTAGGTTTGGGCAATCTTTCAGCCGTGGCCCTTCTTCCGCTACTTATATATGGTTTTAAGCTTGGTATAACAGGAGCCGCAATTTCGACAGTCGCATCCCAGTAAGTTTTCTATTAGCTGGGTGTAATCTGAGTAAAAGAGAATTATGGAAGTCAATTCGACATATACCAGCAAATGTCTCTCCCAGTTTGGTTCCTATATGTTGCTGAAATAATCAAAGGAAATAACACTTGCTATTAAACTTGCAACTTACCTTTTTTTTTTCTCATTATCTGGATACGTTTAAATTGCGGCAAACATATGCAGTACTATGAGATTATTGGCTGTTAGCAGACCTACTGATATTGTGGCATGTAGTTTATTAGTTATATGATTACACATGTCAGATTTACTATCAAAACATGAAGCGTAGTGCTCATAATACTGGGCTGTTGGGTGCCTCACCTTTTTTTGTACTCCCTCCGTTCACTTTTGTAAGTCATTTCAGACAGCTCAAAATGGGTTGTTTTGCACATTGTCTCTAATGTCTTTAAGGTCTTATAAAAGTGAACAGAGGGAGCAGTTTTAATTGGAACAAAAATAGGATGGACCAGTTAGAGCTGTTGGGAATCTCACCTGTTATATGGTTTATGATGTAGGTACATTATTGCCATTTTGCTTATGTGGTCTCTAAGTAAAAGAGCTGTTCTGCTTCCTCCAAAGATGGACCAGTTAGAGTTCGGTGGATATTTAAAATCTGGTGAGTCTATGATCCCAGAAGTTTGTTCATTGGTCGGTTGTGGACTCATGGTGTAGGCTACTGAAAAAGTTCAGTTCTTCAGATATGTTTCTGTTGGCCTTCAGAGTATGGATTTTGTACATACAGAGTGCAGTTTACCGCAATCTGAATTTTTTTCAGCGAATTCCGAGTTTTTCTTGGGCAAAACCTGCAGGCTATTTGGGTCCTTCTATAGAAGTTTCTGTTTATGGCTTCATTTTTCATTTAGTTGGGCCCAGCTCTAGTCAAAGTACATAATACTCCTGACAATTCAAAAGAAAGAAGATATAGCCACTGATCCGGTATGTTTGTCAGATAAGAAGGCCAACTTGTTATTGATAAAGCTCTCATACTGTATCTTCTCATGATACATTATCTGACCGCTGGGCAATGGGCAACACTCATTGATCTTTTTGACCTTGTTACGCCGATATTATTTAGAGATCTTTGCTTGCACTAATGCGCCTGTGCTATTTTTCTCTGTTTTCTTTTTCTTCCCTTTGTTTCTCTGTTCACCTGTTGATTAATTTTACAATATATGTCTGTTTTCTTGAAATTGTTAGGTGGCATGCTATTGGGACGAACCCTCTCAATTCTGTTAACTATGACCATCGGTACATCGATGGCTGCTCGACAAGGCCCAACAGCTATGGCTGCTCATCAGATTTGTTTGCAAGTATGGCTTGCTGTATCTCTGCTTGCAGACGCCTTAGCAGTTTCTGCCCAGGTATGTATTTTCAGTTATAGAAATCATCCCTACTGTTAGATCAGCTTCCTTTTGCAGCTGTCGTTCTGTATCAAAATTTGTACAGAACCTTACATGACATACTACTAAATGCGTCATCATAATTTGAACTATTAAATACAAATATCGTTTCTCTAACTGAAGGATCTTGTCATGATTTATCTGGTCCATAAGTGCAGGCTAACTTTGCTTGCATTTCTTAGGCTCTGATAGCAAGCTCTTATGCAATATTGGACTACAAAAGGGTCCAGAAGGTTGCGATGTATTCTCTGCAGGTGATACATACTTCTCCTCTGCATTGTGAAGTTCAATTTATTTGCATGGATACTTGGCCCATTTATATTCTTGGGGATGCAATTGCTGTCTCTTGTGTTGATAGAAAACACAGATTAAATTATTGTCCATTGCAGATAGGACTAGCTAGCGGGTTAGCTTTGGCAGTTGGCCTGTATATCTCATTTGGTAGTATAGCAAAGCTATTTACCAATGACCCTCAGGTCCTAGCGGTTGTGAGCTCCTGTGCATTGGTATGCCTTCCTACTTTACCACTTAATTGTTACGTACATCTAAGCCTTATTCTGAAAAAAAAAACTTTCGTTTCAGTTTGTCTGTGCCAGTCAACCAGTTAATGCCTTGGCATTCATCTTTGATGGCCTCCATTATGGCGTCTCAGATTTTGACTATGTCGCTCAAGCTACGGTATGGGAACCAGTTCCGGCCAGCTTCATATATAGATCCTGGTTCTTTCTTCCTATTGGTCATGGATTTCTTGATTTTGTCTGGATTCCACAGATTGTGGTTGGGGTGATATCATCGTTGGTCTTGTTATATGCTCCACGTGTCTTTGGCCTGGCCGGAGTCTGGGCTGGTTTGACAACACTCATGGGATTGCGCATGGCTGCAGGCATCCTGAGGTGATCAATTATGCTTCTTGTTTCTTGTTCTGTTACATTACACCTGTGCAAAGCATACATGTATATATGATACTGCAGCAATATGTTTACTTTTCCTGTAACTGGATATAGTGTGATGCTCCGTGCTCATAGCCATCATGCAACTGCTTTCTCTTATTTGTTTGTGTTTCTGTTAGTATGTAACAATGACATTGCTAATTATAGTTGTTGTAGACTACGAATTGAACCTGCCATGCATGCTCCATTTTTTTGGGGGGACATTAGCCTTTGGCTTTCAGGGCGGGTGGTCTTTTCTGGGCAGAAATTGTTCACTACCACTGTACTTTGCACTTAATAACAATATGATTGCTATATTTTTCTTCTTGTGAAGTATACTAATATGTAATGGTATAGTGGTGCCAACACATTGCTACAGAAATAGTGCCAGATTCTAACTGAACTATACCAGAATTACTAGAAAATAGACAAGTCCAGAAGGCCTAGCATATGTTTTTTTTTCCTACTGCCTCTCATGTAACTGCGTTAGAGCCTCCACCTGTCATCGCGACTTCATTTGTGTGAAATGTTTGTATGGCGTCTTGAATCAAGGGCTTATTTCAGAGCGCCTTGCATCTTCGGCCGTGATCCGTCAGATAGCATGTGAAGTATTTCATTGTTTCACCATGCTGCCTGATAAGAGAAATTAATGTCATGTGAATTGGGACCTGGGAGCGCCTGTGTGGGTACCTGAAAAATTCTTCATTTTCTTGAATATGATCGGTACTTCCCAGCAAAAAAATAGAATAAATCCTTTTTCCATTGATGTGATGCTCTCATCTCACTGCAAACCGCTGGACAAATGTCAGGTTGCTATGGAAATCAGGACCTTGGTCCTTTTTGCACGAGGAACCAGAAACCAAGGTTTGTTAACTATTATTAGTTCTCGTCTTTCATACAACATTATTTTGCAAAAGGAGGATATGTAGCTCTTTGATACAGTACTGGCTTATAAGAATGGGTTTTTTCTTCTTCACATCACATTATTGTTATGATCCGTGGGGCCGGGCCGGGTGTGTTTGAATCGAATATTGCAGTTGCAGGCGCAGCCACTTGCATCATAAGAATTCATGTCGAGCCAGCGCAGGGAGAGCTGCATGGGCAGATGCAGTTGAGGAATGAAGAAGCACAAGCTAAACCAACAAGCTGCTAAGCTAAGAGGATTGTCATTAGTTTTGTCACTTTTGTGCGTGTGTGTATGTAAATAAGAGGAGGAGGATTATTTCATTTGATGTTGCCAGCATGCATGCAGTTTATTCATTTATTTGTTTGTTCTAATTATGAGCATGCATTTCTAATGATATGGAAAGTATGGAAGAAATGTGAGTTGTAGTATCCCGGGTTTCAGAATGTTACTGTTAGTTGTTGGTTCCCCTATGGCTATTCTTCTCATTTCATTTCGCGGAGAAGCTCCATATATATTGTCTTGGTTTTTATGGTCTATTTAGGCTACGGCACCACTCAAAAACGAGGAAAATGAAGAGTGGAAACAGGGAGAGGATGGTGATTTGGATTTGCAACACCAAGCCATAATATAAGAGAGTTGAAGGTAGATCTGGCCTTGACATGGGTTTAGTCATGGACGACTACCATGCAGTAGAATGTCGGTATGAAATTGACCATCAAGTGGGTCTCTTTGCCATTTTATGATGCATGGCCATTTGACAGATTTCTTAAAAGCTGCTCACTCCGTCCCATAATATAAGAGCTTTTTCGCACTAGTGTAGTGTCAAAAACACTCTTATAGTATTATGGGACACATGGAGTAATTGAAAACATAAATAATAAAAAAGGAAGGCGGAGCTCGTGCTTTTGTAGCAGCGCGCATTGTTTCCACGTCAAAATCCTCCACTCTCTTCTTTCAACATCCGCCGCTCTTCGCCCAATTCCTGCCCTTTTCTCCCACCCTCTCTTTTCTTCCGTCGCCGATGCATGAAACCGTCGGAGAACTTGTCGAAGATGGAGCCGGCCGAGGTGCTGGAGGATCCGAGCATCACGCCTGCCCGAAAGATCAGCTCGGCTACACGGCAAACTCGTCGCGTCAAAGCGAAGGCCGCAAAGGAAGAGAAGCTCAATAAGCGGTTGGCCCGGTGGAGGCGTTGGGCATGGAGGTTGTGGCGGACGATGCATTCGTAGCGGTCGTGGCAGACACTGCCAGACGGGTGCACCCACAGTACAGACAACACCACTCAAATATTCGGACGGGTGCCAGTCAGTGGCATGCGTCCAACACTTTGAACCAAAACGGCAAGCCATGGGTGGGTGCGCCCGTCCATGGTGTATTCTTGCGCACCCCGATGATTCAAGCCTCCCGTCTCTCTCTCTCTCTCTCCCCCCGGTGGATTCTTGCGTGCAGACGTGCCGATCTGCGAGCAATGAAGGAAAAAAGAATGTGAATAATTTTTGAATTTTTGAACAAAATTAAGAAAAAAATAAAAGTAAAATAAAGTTGAAAACGGAAAAGAAAAGAAAAAAGAAACAGGAAAACAGATAAAAGAAAAAGTATAAACGGGAGAAAAAAAAGTTCCAAAACAGGAACGAGCAAACTGGTTAAATGGGCCGGCCCAGTCGGTTCGCTAGTGCGGCTGGCGATGGGGCGACAATTTGCCGCAACGGGCAGCAAATAGGGATTTCCCTTCATCATTGCTCGCATGCATGTGTGAGGTAGGAGTAAATTTGCTGGTGCGTAGTGGGCCGGTGGAGTGAATTTGTGGTCGTGGTCTGCTGCCCTGGTACGTAGGCTTGGGCCTAAAAGGCTAAATAAGTAGACAAAAATACGTGATCGACAAACTACAACAAAGATCATATCCACGCCAACCATCACATGCTCCATCCACTCATCCAAAGCTATTTGCCGCAACAGAAATGGTACATACATGGGCTCGGCTATACAGGTCACTCAGGGACTTGTTTCACCGACAGTACTTGAAGCCATAGCATGCAGAGAAGATTTAGCATTGACGGAGGATCCGGGGATGCAACACCTCTACATTGCATCAGATTGTAAGGATGTCATAAATCATATTCATGATGGCTTTGGAGGAGCAGATGGGGTGGTAATTAGAGAATCCATGACTGCAAGTGGTGCTCCTGCTACTTCAAGTTTTGTCCACACTACAACTTCTTAATCTTCTTTGTAAAATGAAAGCGACTTCAACTTCTCTGTTAAAATGGAAATTGCTTCAACACATGTCTTGGTAGATGAAGTGGTATGTGGTGTACTCAGGGAGGTATCTAGGAGTCTATGATTCATGACACACATGTCGTGAACAAGTGGATGGTCATAAGAACAGCCGCTATAAAAGGTTTAAGAATAGGGAGGAGGCAGAGGATGATTACTCCAAGCTCGTGCTCAGAGAGAAGAGCAATCATGAAGCAGGCAAAGGTGCAGGTCTGGTTAGGTTGAGTGGGCCAAAGAACTTGATAATATTCGTCCAATTCGTCATCATTGTGGAGTTCAGGTCATCCCGTGCCATGTTAGTACATTGGGTCGATTGTTAGTTATTTCCAAGATCATTATCTAACACTTATCTGGTTTATCTCCTCTGTAAAATGCAAAGTAGTTCCACTTCATTGGAGAGTGGTAATGTATACGCTACATGGATTTAGCTCGCATTGCATTTTCAATAACCTGCTCATTTCTTGACATGCAACGGTAAATTAGCTGCATTGCATAGGAAAAATAGATGCTTAGTTGTGTGCGTTAGAGATATAAATCACACCATCTAATGACGACTTCCATTGCCAGGCGGGGGCGTATGATCTTCTCTAATACATTGCAGTATGGCTTAAGATAGCTGGAAGGTCAACTGTGTATATTATTTGCATCCATTGATGATCTTTGTCTATCATGCAGATGATGTACGGTCACTAGTAGAAAACAAGGCTTTCGTCACAGCCGGATCGGAGCAATAGTTCCGGTTGCGTTACGAACCGGGACTAATGTGAGCATTAGTCCCGGTTCGAGCGGCTAGGGCGTCGGGAAAGCATTAGTCCGGGTTCAAATGGGACCTGTAATCCCGGTTTGAGACATGAACCGGGACTAAAGGGTGCGATGCCCTTTAGTCCCGGTTCGTATCTCAAATCGGGACTAAAGATTAGACCTTTAGTCCCGGTTTGAGACATGAACCGGGACTAAAGGGTGCGATGCCCTTTAATCCCGGTTCGTGTCTCAAACCGGGACTAAAGGGGTTCGTGTCTCAAACTCTACCCTCGGTGTATCGCCATTTTAGTTTTGAAAAAAAAGGAAATGATAAAACTTCAAAAAATAAAATCCATTGTAGTTATATTACTATATCTGCTAGTTAGGAAAATTAATAAATAAATAAATTTGGACATGTTTTGCAAAAAAATGTTATGAAAAAGTAAAACGGCAATAACTTTTGCATACGATGTCGGAAAAAATGTATAATATATTTCAGTTTTTTTTTTGAATTTTGGTCAAACTGTGGTCAAACTACTTATTCAAGAAATATTAGTGTTACTAAATAATTATTCAAAAATATTAATGTTACTAAATAATTATTTCAGTTTTTTGAATTTTGTTCAAATCTGGTCAAATCTAGTCAAACTGTGGTCAAACTATGGCCAAACTACTTATTCAAGAAATATTAATGCTACTAAATAATTATTGGTTTTAAGAATAATAGTTTCAAACTCAAACAGTGTAACGTGTGATTTCATGCTCAACTTCAACTCCTAAGGGTTAATAGGATTGATAGCTTACTATTGTCAGGAAAACAACAAGTGCAGACTTGGAAACTAGGGGGAATAGAACTTGGAAGTTAAGCGTGTTCTGGAGTAGTGATAGGATGGGTGACCGGCCGGGAAGTTAGATGATTTAGAATGATGAGGGGTGATTAGAGAATAGAGATTATAGATTAAATTGAGCAGTGATGAGGGGTGATTAGAGATTAAATTGTAAAATAATTCAGAAATTTGAAAATCGGAAAAAAATCATTTTTTTTTCTTCAAAAAAGGGACTAAAGGTGGAGCTCCAGATAGCGGCCACGTGGAGGGCCTTTAGTCCCGGTTCGTAACAGAACCGAGACTAAGGGGGGGGGGGGGGGGCTTTAGTCCCGACCCTTTAGTCCCGGTTCGAGAACCGAGACTAAAGACCCTCTAGAACCGGGACAAAAGGCCCATTTTCTACTAGTGGGTTGGCGGCAAGCAAATATCTGTGAGGGATATTGGAAGGCAAGACCGATAGACCTCAAAGCAGGCCACAAAGCATCGCGGGCAAGCTGTGAAGACTTTGTCACCTGGCCAAGACAACTCATAGATAGAACATATGATGACTATGGGCTTGTACTATTTCAATGCCATTGTATGATGTGTACCCATGGGAAAAAATGACATTGTATGATGTGAACATGTAAAATCATATGTACCATGGGTAATGCCATAAATTATTGTTGTCTTTGTACTTTTTTTTGTTATAGTGTTTCATTTCACTATCGTGACCTAGTAGGAAATAATTAGATCCACATACATAACGGAGCGGCACATAGAACATTGGAAGCGGTTATAAATACGAAAGCGTATGTGTTGTTGGTGATATTGAAGGTAGTTTGTACAAGCGCTAGCGCTAGCTGTCATTGTGCGGAGTATATTAGTTATCGGGCTTTGAGGCGGAATAGGGAACCGCCGCCGCGCGCTCCATGTACGAAAACCACCTCTAATGCCAGATTATTTACTAGTGATTCTAACATGATCCCTCCGTTTGTGAGGTCGTCTCCTTTCTCCTTGACTAGACGACCTTGTTGTCTTATTTTTTGCAAGGTGACGACCTTGTTGTCAAAGGCCTTGCACATTTATTTCATTGTATCGAAAGAGGCCTAAGACGGCGCTTGTACCAAGTGCATGCATAATAACCATTATCAAAACCTAACTAAGGCGCTTGCAAGATTGATTTTTTTTTGAGTGCCCAAGAAACTACTCAGGCTGTAATACACTCGGAGGCAACAAGGCCCTGAAGTCTGTCCGGAACTTTAGCAATTATTTCCTAGTCTCCACTAATCCTGGCTTCAGCAGCGAGCTCGTGTGCTAGCTTGTTGCATTCCCTGGGACGTGTGATATTTTGTATTCAGAAAAGACTGCAAGGCTAGCTTTTATGTCCAGGATCAGACCAAAAAGCGGCGATCTGCTTGGGTTATCATCACTGCAAAGGTTGGTCAGAGACTTGCAGTCAGTTTCCCACACCACCGGTCCCTTATAGAAATTCGCCAAGGACTGAAGGCCGATCAGCGCAGCTCGACCCTCCGCTTCCTCAGCCGTGCGTGAATGTGGCAGTTTCCTGCAGACTGAAGACAAGACCAAACCGGCATGATCACGGTTCACCGCTCCCGCCCAGCTATTGCCATTTTCTTGAAAAAACGCCGCGTCAGTATTGCACTTAGCCCAGCCAACTGCCGGAGTCGACCATAGTAAGCGTTGAACAACGAGGCCGCTCACCCCTGGTTTGGACAGAATCCCAGTAGTTTTTCCTGAAACTGAAAGTTCCTGGACCGAAGCAGATTTCCATTCCTCCTCATATCTCTGAAGGAAGCCCACTGATCCCAATATTGACTCCTTGCCCCCTGCATGGACACAATCATCTTGCAAGTGCCAACATCTCCAAAGGAGAAAGAGTATTTTTGCATGTAGATCATCGGACGCCGTGTCCAGAAGTATCTGTAACCAGTCGCGACCCGTGTAGCGGAAGCTTTGTTGGAGATCGTAGCAGAATTTTAAAATTTTCTACGCATCACCAAGATCAATCTATGGAGTCATCTAGCAACGAGGGAAAAAGGAGTGCATCTACATACCCTTGTAGATCACGAGCGGAAGCGTTCAAGAGAACGGGGTTGATGGAGTCGTACTCGACGTGATTCAAATCACCGATGACCAAGTGCCGAACGGACAACACCTCCGCGTTCAACACACGTACGGTTGGGAAGACGTCTCCTCCAACTTGATCCAGCAAGGGGGAAGGAGAGGTTGATGAAGATCTAGCAGCACGACGGCGTGGTGGTGGAAGCAACGGTGATCTCGGCAGGGCTTCGCCAAGCGCTGGGAGACGGAGGAGTGTCACGGGAGGGAGAGGGAGAGGCCAGGGGCTTGGGTGCACAGCCCTCTCTCCCCCCACTATATATAGGGTGCCTAGGGGGGGCCCTAGGAGATCCAATCTCCTAGGGGGGGGGGCGGCCAAGGGGTGCCTTGCCCCCCAAGGCAAGGGTGGCGCCCCCACCCCTAGGGTTTCTAACCCTAGGCGCAGGGGAGGCCCAAGGGGGGGCGCACCAGCCCACTAGGGGCTGGTTCCCCTCCCACTTCAGCCCATGGGGCCCTTCGGGATAGGTGGCCCCACCCGGTGGACCCCCGGGACCCTTTCGGTGGTTCCGGTACAATACCTGTGACCCCCGAAACCTTCCCGATGGCCGAAATTGGACTTCCTATATATAAATCTTTACCTCCGAACCATTCCGGAACTCCTCGTGACGTCCGGGATCTCATCCGGGACTCCGAACAACTTTCGGGTTACCGTGTGCTAATATCTCTACAACCCTAGCGTCACTGAACCTTAAGTGTGTAGACCCTACGGGTTCGGGAGACATGCAGACATGACCGAGAAGCCTCTCCGGTCAATAACCAACAACGGGATCTGGATACCCATGTTGGCTCATACATGCTCCACGATGATCTCATCGGATGAACCATGATGTCGAGGATTCAATCAATCCGTATACAATTCCCTTTGTCAATTGGTACGTTACTTCCCCATGACTCGATCGTCGGTATCCCAATACCTTGTTCAATCTCGTTATCGGCAAGTCACTTTACTCGTGCCATAATGCATGATCCCGTGATCAACCACTTGATCACATTGAGCTCATTATGATGATGCATTACCGAGTGGGCCCAGAGATACCTCTCCGTCATACGGAGTAACAAATCCCAGTCTCGATTCATGCCAACCCAACAGACACTTTCGGAAACACCTGTAATGTACCTTTATAGTCACCCAGTTACGTTGTGACGTTTGGCACACCCAAGGCACTCCTACGGTATCCAGGAGTTGCACAATCTCATGGTCTAAGGAAATGATACTTGACATTCAGAAAAGCTATAGCAAACGAACTACACGATCTTTGTGCTATGCTTAGGTTTGGGTCTTGCCCATCACATCATTCTCCTAATGATGTGATCCCGTTATCAATGACATCCCCATGTCCATAGCCAGGAAACCATGACTATCTATTGATCAACGAGCTAGTCAACTAGAGGCTCACTAGGGACACATTGTGGTCTATGTATTCACACATGTATTACGATTTTCGGATAATACAATTATAGCATGAATAATAGACAATTATTATGAACAAGGAAATATAATAATCATTTTATTATTGCCTCTAGGGCATATTTCCAACAATCTTATCTCTGGAGGGAGATCCCAAACTTCCCTCATGGCCTGCCTCAGAGCTCTACTTTTAGTACAGCTAATCACCGCATGATGCTCATCCTCTGCTGCTGTACCACAAATGATGCAGGTACCATTCTGAATGATGGTTCGTCTGAACTTATTGTGCTGGGTGGCCAGGGTATTAGTAGCTACCCTCCAACCAAAAATCCTGATTTTGGGGGGTACTTTCGCCTTCCAGATCAAGTCCCATATGCTGCGGTTATTGGTGGCACTAGACGAGCTGGAGGGAGCCAAGTTCGTATGACCTTCGATGGCAGCCGCAAGTTTGTAAGCACTCCTGACTGAAAAATTGCCACTCTTTTCATAATGCCACGCTATGCAGTCCGTGGCATCCACCCTCGGGATGGGGATTTTGCAAATCTCATCCGCATCAAAGGAGTGAAAAATTTGCCTTACTAGTGGCTCGTTCCATTCTTTCCTGTCCGGGCACATGAGTTGGCTTACCCATCTTAACCTCGACCTCTTTATGAATGTAGCTGTTTTCAGTCCCTCATCTCTTGGAATCCACTGGTCTCGTTTGATTTGGATACTCCTACCATCTCCCACTCGCCAAATAATACCCTTTTTAAGGAGTTCTAACCCAGCCTCGATTCCCTTCCACACGGGTGATGCATCAGACGCAAACACAGTGTCCAAAAGGTTGCCATTCGGGTAGTACTTTGACTTGAGTATCCTAGCACAAAGACTATTTGGGTTCTGGACCAGCCTCCAGCTCTGTTTGGCAAGTAGAGCAATGTTAAAGAGGTGCATGTCCCTAAAACCTATTCCACCCGCTCTCTTCGGCATCGTCATGCGTTCCCATGACATCCAGTGAACCTTACGGTGTCCATTCTCATCCCCCCACCAGAAATCGCGAATCAGCTTCTCGTATTTATCGCAAAAACCTTTAGAAAGGAGGAAAACACCCATCGTGTAGCAAGGTAGAGCTTGGACGACTGATTTGACATGTACTTCCTTTGCAGTATATGCCATATACTTTTTCGACCAATCATTACATCTTTTCCGTATTCTATCCATGATCGGCTGAAAATTATCATCCTTCATTCTCCCTTCTGGGGTCGGGAGTCCCAAGTACTTGCTCTCAAAGGACGAAGAGATAACTCCCATTGTGCTCTTGATTTCTTCCCTAGTTTCAGCAGGGCAAATCTCACTGAATAGAATAGAGCATTTGCTCTCACTAAGGAGTTGGCCTGTACCCTTCTGAAAGATTTCCAAGACTCTTCGGATGACTCTTGCTTGATCCACTGTTGCCTTAAAAAAGAGAAGGCTATCGTCAGCAAATAGGAGGTTTGAGATGCCCGGGCTATTCCTCGCGATTTTAAGGGGTGTTAGGTTCCCATCATTAATTTCCTTGCATAGCAGGTTAACCAAGCCATCAGCAACAAAAAGGAATAAGTACGGGCTGAGGGGATCTCCCTGTCTAAGACCTCTAGATGGCGTGAAAGGTTCTAGCAGCTCTCCATTGCACCTGACCGAGTATCTAACTGACCGTACACACTGCATAACCCAGCTCGTCCACCTCTTATCAAAACCGGTTTTCAGCAGCACCTCCTCGAGGAAATACCAATCTACCCTGTCATATGCCTTGGCGAGGTCCAGTTTATATGCACAATGAGTATTATGGGTGTTCCTGCTGTGTTGTATCTTATGGAAGCACTCAAAAGCAATGGTGGCATTATCTGTAATAATCCTGCCTGGGATGAACGCACTCTGGGTCTCTGAAATGATACCATCCAGCAAGGGGCGTAACCTGTTCACTAGGCACTTTGAGATCACCTTGTACAGAACGTTGCATAAGCTTATAGGCCGGTAATCTCTCAGTGATTGTGGGTCCTTACTCTTGGGGATGAGTACAATCACCGTGTCATTAATCCCTTCCGGTAAGTGGCCATTATCAAAAAAACTCAGAACGCCTTTGGTAACGTCATCTCTGAGAAGATCCCAGTTTCTTTGATAGAATCTCGCAGGAAATCCGTCCGGCCCAGGAGCTTTAAGGGGACCGATCTGAAACAGAGCGTCACTAATTTCCTCTGTTGTGAAGTTTTTTGTTAGCTCTTTGTTCATGTCCTCAGTCACCCTCTTTTGAACAAGCTGCAGAATTTCATGTGGCCTCACTTCTGCTTCTTTTTCATATAGGCTTTGAAAAAACTGCCGCGCCATCATCTTGATTTCCTCTCTGTTCTCCTTCCAAACACCTGTGCTATCTTTCATCTTCGTAATCTCATTCTTTTTCTTTCTCCATGTTGCTTTTCTCTGAAACCATTTTGTATTTCTATCACCCTCTCTAAGATACATAGCCCGCGACCGCTGTCTCCACATGAGCTCTTCTCTCAGTAGCAACTCATCCAATTCCTTCGAGTATTTCTTGATGTTTTCTTGCTGTTCAACTGATCTAGGTCCGCTCCAGAGGGCACAAAGTGTACTCCTTATCGCTGCTGTTTGTTTGATCACAGAGCCAAAATCTCTGTCAGCCCAGGAAGCCAAAGCGGACTGCATCAACTTTAGTTTAGCTCCCACGTCCTGAAGGTTTGTAGCCGATCCATTCCTACTCCAAGCTGCGTTAATGGTGTTATGCAAGGTATCCAGTCGCTCCCACATCTGCTCGTAACGGAACTTCCTGCTCTTTCTTTCCCCTTTGGGTCTCCACTCCTTTCTTTTTCCTACACGCAGCAACACAGGCAAGTGGTCTGATCTGGAAGAGCAGATGTGCTCAATCGAAGCATCTATGAAGTAATCTGACCATTCCGGTGAGGCGACCCCCCTGTCCAGTCTGGTTTTGACATTCCTCCATCCCTCTTGTTTGTTGTCAAAGGTCCAAGTTGGGCCTTTAAAACCAAGGTCAAACAGGTTACAATCAGATAAAGCCTTTCGAAAATTTTCCATGAGTCGTTCTGATCTTTTTGTAGCTGAGAAGTGCTCCGATTGCCACATCGCCTCATTAAAATCCCCCATCATCAGCCATGGTGCGTTTGAGTTACTTTTTAATCTCCTCATCAATTCCCACATGAGATGCCTATCACTTGCTTTCGGTTCACCATAGACAAAAGTACCACGCCACTGCAAACTCGAAGAGTGAAAA